>NC_091754.1:45606904-45801904 GCF_043380555.1 Nothobranchius furzeri | reverse complement strand
ATGAATTGGTGTGTGGATGGATGGATGGATGGATGAGTGGATGGGTGTATGGATGGATAAGTGGATGGGTGTATGGATGGATGAGTGGATGAGTGTATGGATGGCTGGGTGGGTGGATGATGGATGGATGGGTGGGTGGATGCATGGATGGATGAGTGGATGGATGGGTGGGTGGATGAATGGATGGATGAATAGGTGTGTGGATGGATGGATGGATGGATGGATGAGTGGATGGGTGTATGGATGGATAAGTGGATGGGTGTATGGATGGATGAGTGGATGAGTGTATGGATGGATGGGTGGGTGGATGATGGATGGATGAATAGGTGTGTGGATGGATGGATGGATGGATGAGTGGATGAGTGTATGGATGGATGGGTGGGTGGATGATGGATGGATGAATAGGTGTGTGGATGGATGGATGGATGGATGGATGAGTGGATGGGTGTATGGATGGATAAGTGGATGGGTGTATGGATGGATGAGTGGATGAGTGTATGGATGGATGGGTGGGTGGATGCATGGATGGATGAAAAGGTGTGTGGATGGATGGATGAGTGGATGAATAGGTGGGTGGATGGGTGAGTGGATGCATGGATGGATGAATTGGTGTGTGGATGGATGGATGGATGGATGGATGAGTGGATGGATAAGTGGATGGGTGTATGGATGGATGAGTGTATGGATGGGTGGGTGGGTGGATGATGGATGGATGGGTGGGTGGATGCATGGATGGATGAATAGGTGTGTGGATGAATAGGTGTGTGGATGGATGGATGCAGAGCTCTCGAGCATCACACTCGAGCGAGATATTTGCTGACTTTGGTGAGAAAAAACACATGAACATAAATGAGCAAACGTTCTATTTTTCCTGATAAATGAACAATAATTAGGTGAAGCAGCCGGACCGAGTCAGGCTCAGACAGGAGAGAGAGAGAGATGGAGCTGTGACCCTGCAGATAGTCACACACCAAAGAGAACCAGGAAGAAGCAGGACAGCAGCAGAGACCTGATCTCTGATCTCTTCAGGGACAGAGAGGAGAGAACAGGATAGAGAGAGCTCTGGATGAGGGAACATGGTGCTGCTCAGTCATCAAAGCTCTGGCTGTTGATTTGGTTTCATGGCTCAAGAGGACCTTGTTGATGAAACATTTGGAGGAAACTGGTTAAGTTACAGGATAGATGGTTTCCTCCTGTCTGTATCTGCTCCTCACTCCAGACAGAAGGAGACAGAAGTCCATCTGTCCCACAGGACAGGTTAGTGGAAAGGTTTAAATGCAGTTAGCTGGTTAGGCGATCCAGCAGCTAGGTATGTTATCATTAACCCTCTGGAGGCAGGTGTTAAAACCTACCTACCTGCTTACTCCACACACGTATTTCATGAGCATTTTTAACTCAGAAGTACCACTGAAGGACTTAGTGGTTCATCCTCTTATCAAAACTCATTTTGAGCCTGAGAGGGTTAAGTCCTAATCCAGCCCACAGCTGGATTTATATTTTTACAGTAGCAATACATATTTCAACATTAACCAATGTGGTTTAGTTATATTGGTATAGCATTGGAAACCAACAATGGTAACACATAATAATAGCAATGCTGAGAGTCTTCACACCTGTATTATTCTTCTTCTTCTTATTATTATTATTATTTTAATAATAATAATAATAATAATAATAATAATAAACAACTGAGCGTGGAATGCTCCAAAACATTTCTGAAAGTCAGACGGGACCTCTGGGTTCAAACAGAATAACAAACCAGGTGTTTCATTTCTCTTTATAGGTTCATGTTGATGTTATTTCGCTAGAATGCTGGAAATCTACTTCAGCCAAAGTGCACCATCCTCACTTTTTTATGCTTCTGACAGCCCTGAACTTCCTTTCTGAAAAATCCTGACTTTACATTTGTAGAAGGATTCTTGTTTATTTAAAGGGACTGTAAGGAAGTTTGAAGTTTTTATGCTCGCGATCGCTACTCAGGCCTAACGCATAACTGCAGCTTCAAAAGTAAGCTCGTGCATGAGGTGTGCACGCTGTACGTGCACACTCCTTAAGGAAAATAACAGCTGAGACAGAGCACAGAGCTCTGAGAGCGTCCCGTGTGTGTGTGTGTGGCCCGGAGGACAGAAGAACACAGCAAATTAATAAAAATAATGTGCCTCTGTCTCTGCAGCTGCACTTTCTCGTCGGCCGGCCGAACATGCAGTGTGTGTGTGTGTGTTGGGGGGGGGGGGGGGGGGGGGGGGACAGAGGACAGGAGAACACACAGCTAATTCATTAAATAATTTGGTTCTGTACCTTTCTCTTCAGCACAGCCGACAAAGGTTTAAGATGGGTCAGTCCTCCTGCACGCTCAGATCATTCCTTTCCCTTGCTTGAAAAATTGTTCCAAAATGAAAGTTGAACCCACATCTTTTTTATCCGTGAATTCAATGCTGTTCGGCGAGTCTCAAATAAAAATTTGGGTGTCTTACTGTAAAAAAATATACCATTAATGTAAAAAAGAAAATTATATTCATGAGTGGAGTCGAATCTAGGTCTTCTGCATGAGAGTCAGACACCTTACTAGGTGAGCTAAAGCACCAATGACACTCAATGTATCTGTAACATTTATGTTCTTGATGACAGCTGAAACAACGTCAATCCAAAGAACGGTTCGGAGCGAAAATGGATATTTTGTTGCTAATTTGCAGGAAATATCTAGAAGAAAGTTCTACAGAAAGTAGCTAATGTTCCTCAGAAATGTAGCTAGGTTCATCACTAGGCGTTAGGAACAGCGACAAAGTCGCTGAGTTGGCACTGCCTCTCTCTCTGCTGCTACAGCTACTGACAGCAAATGCTACGGGCTATGTCTGAGCGTGAACGCGCATGAAGCAGCCTGCTCGACCCGAACAGCTCTCTTTTTCTGCGATTTTACAGAAAAACAGGCAATCACAGTAAAAATGCCAGGGCTCATTCTACAGGACCAGGGCATTGCAGGAGAATGTATGAAGAAGAAATTTATTATTTCTATACATGTTTTGATTGTCAAACTTCCTTATAGTCCCTTTAACCAGACGAGTCGATGGAGAAGATTGAGACTCAGAAGCAGGAACATTGATCAGAAATTATTGATCGTAATGAATTGTTGAAGGTTGACTTCTAGAAAATGTGTACAAACTATGAAGGAGAAGAAAGGACGAGGATTTGGAAAATCCAATAGAAGAACTACAAAGCGTTAACTGCAGTATATAGAGTAAAATGATGTGAATATTGCATATAACTTATTTTTGGACATTTATAGACGTATATATGATAAGCATTGTCCGTTTTAGAAATCGATGTTCAAAGAAGCCATGGATGACAAGGGGGATGCTTGTAAAGAAAAACAACACGTTATATAAGTTGTTTGCGGAATGCAGAACTAAAGAAGATGAACAGAAATATAAAGTATATAAAAACAAATTGATTCATATTATCAGAACATGTACAAGGAATTATTATAGCAAATTGATTAGAAATAAATTAACATTAAAGGAATATGGAACAAAGGGTTGCGTAGTGGCGCAGTGGTTAGAGCTGTTGCCTTGCAGCGAGAAGGTCCTGGGTTCGCTTCCCAGTCTGGGGTCTTTCTCCATGGAGTCTGCATGTTCTCCCTGTGCATGCGTGGGTTCTCTCCGGGTACTCCGGCTTCCTCCCACAGTCCAAACACATGACTGTCAGGCTAACGGGTCTGTCTAAATTGTCCTTAGGTGTGTGTGTGTGTGTGTGTGTGTGTGTGTGTGTGTGTGTGTGTGTGTGTGTGTGTGTGTGTGTGTGTGTGTGTGTCTGCGATGGACTGGCTCTCTGTCCAGGGTGTACCCTGCCTGATTGCCCATTGAGCGCTGGAGATACACACACACCCCCACCCCCACCCACCCCCGCGACCCCACGTGGACAAAGCAGGTTCAGACAATGGATGGATGGAATATGGAACACACGACATACAATAATCAAAAAGCGCCGTGAGGGGATGAAACCTCCGGATTATTTTGTCCATAGTGATAGAGAAATCTATGGCAGACAGTTGATAGTAGAGACATTCATGTAATTTATTGTTTGGGTTGGTCCAAATTTGGCAGGTACAATAAAATGTTATGGGGAGTCTGAAGCTGATGGTTATGCGTTGGACAGTGTGGCGGATTTTTTACTACTTGAAGTGACTCAAAGGGACGTTCTTGAAATTGTTGGAGTTTGTAAAACTACATTTTCAACAGATGGAGATGGTATAGACATGTTTTAGTTAAACAAACTATTGATGGTATTATTGAACCTCTCACGTATAAATGCAATTTATCACTTAAAACACATATGTTCCCAAATAAAATTAAGGTGGCAAAGGTGGTTCCTCTCTACAAATCTGGAAATAAGCATCAATTCACTAACTCCAGACCGGTTTCCTTGTTATCCCAGTTTTCAAAGATTTTGGAAAAAATATATAATGAAAAGCTGGAAAAATGGGATTTTATTGGATAGTCAGTTTGGTTTCAGATCAAGTAGATCTACTTCACAAGCTTTAATGGAATGGGTTGAAGACATAACCACAACTCTTGATAGGAAAAATATACTCTGGGACTTTTTATTGACTTGAAGAAAGCCTTTGATATGGTCAGTCATAAAATACGTATATCAAAGATGGAGAAGGCTGCCATAAGGGGGACAACTCTTAATTGGCTGAAAAGTTAAATGAGTAACAGAGCACCGTTTGTTCATCTGGGTCATCAAAAATCTAGGTGTCTTGACATTCACTGTGGTGTTCCGCAAGGGTCAGTATTCGGCAAGGGTCAGTATTCGGCCCAAACCTATTTGTTTTATATATAAATAATATCTGCAGAGCCTCGGATTTATTTAAGTTTATTGTGCTGGCTAATACGAATATTTTGGGTTCAGCAGAAGATTAACAGCAACTTGTGCAAAGGTTTAGGAAGAGTTGAGAAAGCTAAAGAATTGGTTTTTATTCCTTCTTAAATTGTATAATTTTTTTGAGTGCATGTAAAAATTTATGTTATGTTAGGGTTATAAATGTTCCAGTAGGAGGCTGTGTGAAGAAAACAGAGAAAGTTCTAGATGATTCTTTCATGAAAAACATTTTCTCTTTCCTCATGACTCTGGTTTGTAATTCCAAACTGGGAAATGGAACAGATTTCCTTCTAGAATGACCAAACAATTCCAACCCCTAACCCAATTCCAGTCTATCATTCTGGTATTATTCTCTCAACAGGACCTGCAGGTGGAGGAGGACAGCCATGAGGAGCTGTATCATTCCCTGGATGAGAACGGCCAGAGGATCCTGACCTCGCTGAAGGACCCTGAGGACAAAGTTCTGCTCCAGAGACGACTGGACAGCATGAGACAGCGCTGGAACGACCTGCGCAGCAAGACGCTCAGCATGAGGTGGGAGGAAGCAGAAGGTCCAGTCACACTGAAGCCATCTAAATGTTCCTGTTTGTGTTGCAGGGCCCATCTGGACTCGGAGATGGCCCCGTGGAAGAGACTCCACATGTCACTGCAAGAGCTGCTGAACTGGCTGAGGCTGAAGAGTCAGCAGCTGCAGCAGGAGAAGCCTGTAGGGGGCGACGTCCCCGCTGTGCAGAGACAACTGGACTCACACAGAGTAAAAACACATTTTCCTGTCAGGCTGTTCATACTTAAGTTTTACAATAGTGACTACGTTTACATGCAGCCAATATCCGGGTTATGATCGGGTTAAGGTCGGTATTCGGGTTTCTGAGTTGATCAGAATAACCCGTTTACAAGCATAAATAGAAAGAGTTACCCCTAACTTGCATAACCCGATTTAAATGCGGACGTTGGGATAGCGTCAGGATGTATGGACTACGTCCAGACGCAATATGCGTCATTTCCGGTTCTTCTTTTCCGGTATCCGTGAAAACAACAACATGTTTCCCAGTTCGGAAGAGATAGCGACCGCGTTTGTTTGTGCTTTAGTTTCCTCGTCACTCCAAAAGTGTGGTGCTGTGCCGCGACTCGCCATGTTGCTCCCAACTTGTTGTTTACTTCCGGTGTTCTGGCGCATACAAGACGTCTCGCTACTCAAAAGACCAAGATTCCTTGCGAACAGAGCATGCACAGAACACACGCTTTGATGGGGATATCCCGATATGCGTTTACACGACCAAACATTCGGGTTAGAAAAGGGTTACCCCAGGTGTAGTAACCGGGTTTTTAAAAACCCGGTTATGAGCATATCCGGGTTTTTGGCGGTGTTTACATGGACCTGCGGAACCGGGTTATTGTGAATATTCAGGTTTTAAAAGGGTTACTGGCTGCATGTAAACGCAGTCACTGTTGGAGCTTTGTCAGTCCTGGTTGATGTTTCTGTAAGGGGGCGGGGCTAAGATGTCTACCTTAGCTGTAGAGCTCTGGAGGGGGCGGGACTTTCGTACTGTGGCAGCAATAGCTCAGGAGGTACAGCAGATTGTCCGATAATCAGAGGATTATAGGATCAATTCTGGCTCCCAGCATTGTTGTGTCCTTGGGCAAGACACTTCACCCATCCTGCCCGTTGGTCGTCAGAGGAACCGGGGATTGTGCCCGGCAGCCTCGCCTCTATTAGCGTGCCCCAGGGTAGCTGTGACCACATTGTAGCTAATCACCATCAGTGTGTGAATGTGTGTGTGCATGGGTGAATGAATGATTATGTTGTAAAGCACCTTGGGGGTTCTATGACTCTAGATGGCGCTATATCAAATACCAAATAAAGGCCATTTAGTCATTTACCTAAATTATCATTAACAGAATTTTCTTCAACGCTGTCTGATAAGTTAAAACCGCCTCTTTATGATCCAGTCACACATGATGCGGTGTTGTGGGCAGATCATCAGGAGGAGCAGGTCAATAGTAATGAAGGTCCTCAGAAAGATCAAAGATCTGTTCTCACCTCTGGTTAGAGGACAACAGTAACAGGAACGTTGGTCCTCAGGGATTCAAGATGGAGCTGAGAGCTAAAGACCCGGTAGTGAACAAAGCTGTGGACGATGTGAGACAGTTTCTGTGTGAGCTGCCCAGAGAGACGCCTTCTCCTGAGCACAGAGGTAACACACGCACGCACACGCACACGCACACACACACACACACACACACACACACACACACACACACGAACACACACACACACACACACACACACACACACACACACACACACACACACGTCTGTCTTTCTATCTTTTTGTGATGGTATTATACCTAACCCTACCTAACCCTAACCTTAACTATAACTAATTCACACACACGTCTAAGCCCAACTGGTCAGATTTAAAGCAATTATAAGCAGATAAATGTCCTAACTTTGAAGGGAAATATTACTGAACAGTTAAAGCCTTCTGCTCCAACCTGAGTCCTCAGGTCCACTCACCAGAACCTTCTAGAAGTTCCAAAGACCAGATATAAAAGTGAGGTGATCGCTCCTTCCAGACTGTGGAAGAATCTTCCTTTATCCCTACAGCATTGACAGTCTGGACACTTATAAAACAGCTAAAGACCCTTTTATTTAAAGCTGCATTTACATAAATCCTTTGTTTTATCTTTCCTTTGTTGTTGTTTTTTTCGTTGATCATTTTAGGATTTTATGGTTTGTTTTGTTGTTTTTTTAAGCACATTTTCCCTATTTCTGTCATTGAGGACGGAGAAGCAAAATGACGTCTTTAAACATTTTCTACCTTTTCTGTAATGAAGTCAGAAACCGCATCAGCTGGTTGTTGCTTCAGGAAACAGCTGATTAATCAGCCTCGTTTCCAGCACCACAACCAGAGTTCATAGTTCAGGTCTCACATGAAAGCAGCATGGAGTAAGTTTTCTACTGGAACACCAGCCCAGGAACCCCGCTGGGGGAGGCAGACAGACAGGCGGAGGCTTTCCTGCTGCACCGTCTGCTCCATGGCAGCGGCCACGTTTCCAGGAGCTACACAAACATGCAGCCCATTAAATCCATTCAGCTGCCAACTCAAACAAATGCAGGGAAAAGGAAAAGGGAATTCCTGAGGGGTTTGGTCCGACTCTTCTCTGGGCTGCAGGTGGACACATGAATGTGGTGGAACGTACATGAAGGGAATGAACACATGACTGATCTGTGGCTGACTACAGTTGAGGAGTTATTTGGGTTAGGCTGAGGAGCTACAGCCTGTGAAGTCTCATCAGCCTTTAGAACAAAGTTAAGAGCTGTAATTACTTTCACTAACAAGTTGTTATAACCCCCATCCACCAGAAATCAGCCCAGAGGAGCGTGCTCAGAACGTGGGTCGAGTCCTGCGCAAGGAAGCGGATGATGTGATGCACCAGTGGGAGCGTCTGAACGGCGACTCGGTGGACTGGCAGTCACAGCTGGAGTCGGCTCTGAGCAGGCTGGTGGAGCTGCAGAAGGCAGAAGATCTGCTGGACACACAGCTGAGGCAGGCAGAGATGGTGAAGCAGGCCTGGGAGCCGCTGGAGAACCTGCTGATCGACGCTTTACCTGAACACATCGACAGCGTCAAGGTTAACGTTGTCCTGTGGTTAAACATCAATTCTTCCTTAGAAACAGGTAGAAAACTAACAGAGCAGGTGTAAAAATGATGTGAGTCACTTTCCACTCAGGCTTTGTAAGTCCACCCAGGTGTTCACACGTCCAATAATTAGCCTTTATGCAGAGCTTGGTTCTCCCAGGAGGACCTGGAGAGATGGATGCCTGGTCCATGGCAGTTCTGGAGGAGTGGTCAGTGCCACCGTGACAGCAAGCTTGGACCCCCCTCCCACAGAAGTCTAGAACCCCCACTGGTCTGGACTCATGAACATCTTTCAAGAACACCTAGAAATAAACTGAAAGATCTTTAAATGGAGAATTGAAAACAAAAATGTTGTTTGTAACATTCTCTCAGTGACTAGTCAGTGACTCGATGCAACCTGCTGGGTTCCTTAAATAGGAACCTTGTTACTGATTGGCTTAATGACCTGACCTGTATTGTTTACTGTGTGAAGGTCCTTGAGACGACTCTGGTGGTGATATGGAGCTTTATAAATAAACAGAATAGAATTGAATAGAAAAAATGGCCGACATCTTGGATGCTTAACAGGTAATCAGGCTCTACAAAGCCCCCACTGTTGGCATGCTTTAGGAACTATGATGATGCGTTAGCCATGGAAAGATGCTCATCCCGCAGACTTCGGAAAGCTTTTGAGCATATATCTGGAAGTTCCTTCTCCAGATCTTGGTTTGGAACAGTGACTGTGTTCAGAGCAGAGAGCTGCTTATACTGGCTGTGCAACATGGCTGCTTTAGTCCCTCAGCAGTAGGACTCACATTTTCTTGGTGTGTTTTAGGATTTCCAGGATGAAATCGCTCTGATTAAGGTTGATGTGACACACATGAACGAGCTGGCGTCCGCTTTTGACCTGATCCACATCCAGTTGTCACCTAGCAACCTGGAACGCATCGAAGACCTCAACACGCGCTGGAGGCTACTTCAAGTACTGACACACACACACATATGCACACACACACACACACACACACACACACACACACACACAGCTGATTTTGACTGTTTCCCAAGTTGATGAATTCAGAGGAAGTCAATCTGGAGACCAAATGTAGCTCAGTAGCCTTATAGCTCTAGCTCCTCGCTCTGGACCTACGTAGGTCTTTATCTCTGTACCTTTGTTAATCTATAGCCCAGGGATTAAAGTTCTCCGCTGTAGTGACAGAAATCCGTCAGTTGGAATAATCAGAAAAAAGTTCAGTCAAAATCTCTTCTCGCGCTTGCTTGGGTTTAGTAGTGTCTCTCTCTCTCTCTCTCTCTCTCTCTCTCTCTCTCTCTTTCTCTTTCTCGCTCGCTCGCTGTCTCCTGTTTCTAATTGAAACGCGCACCGATGTTAAAACGCGTTTCTCCACCGTTCTGCACCGCCCAAGCTGCAAAAACGTGGGCACTCATTGCTCACTCCCGCGGTGCACACAAACACAAACCGCGCGTGCACCAGGCACTGGGATTCTAACAGAGCCAATAAAGCTCTGATATCACAATGAGAGTTAACGTGATGAGCGGAACCAGTACCCAAATTCCCGGTGGGCCAATCTGAGGTCAGTGTTTTTAGTCGTCTTTGTTTTTTTTTGGGCCGGTGTTCAGTCATGACACTCTGTTGATCACCTGCTGATGAGAGGATTTCTCCTGTCAGTGGAACAGGTGAGCTGCTGAACAAGCGTTAGTTCCTAGAAACACTTTCTATGCCCAGACTGTAGTGACCTGTTATTTATAACTTCATAATTAATATTAAGTGAATGCACTAAACCCACAAATGATAGAAGATAAGATTAAATATTATTAATCATATCAAATGTAAATAAGTATAACAGGTAACTCATCTTAATGAAATAATTATTTTAATAATTTTTATTTTAATATTGATTATATTTCATTTCTAAGGTTTGTATGTCTGTGAACATTACAGAATATTCAGATTGGTGTAAAGAAAATGATATTATTAACTAGTAAAATTAGCATTTCTTGTACAAATGCTGTTTGAATGCTAGATAGCTGAACGGAAGCTGAAACTAAGTAAAAGTGTCAAAATGAGCTGAATTTATTGAAAGATGTAGAAGCAAAAAGCACCAACAAGAAAATAAAGCACAAAAAGTTAGTGAAGAATGGAGAAAAATCATCCTAAATTGCAAAAAACTGAAATCCGTGAACATTGTATAAAAATCTGGACAGCTAAAATGTCTAAACACCTGTTATTTCTGTAGGACTAGTTTAACAGTTTAATTTTTACATTTAGCTGAACTGTGAAATTAGCATCATATGCTGAATTCAGAAACTGATTGCTGAAGCTGCTGAATAGCTGAAGTGAAGCTGAAACTAAGCTAAACTGTCCAAATGAGCTGAATGTATTTAAAGATTTAGAAGCAAAAATCACCAACAAGTGTAATAAAGCTCAGAATATAGATGGAGAATGGATAAAAAATGCTAAACAGCAGAAAGCTTTAATCTTTGAACATTTATTAAAAACTCGAAATTTGAAATGTTAAACAGCTGCCATTTGAATGAGAATAGTTTAACGGGTACATTTTTACAATTGGCTGAAGTGTGAATTTAGAAATATTTGCTGATATCTGAAACTGATAGATTAACATATGTTCAGACTTGATATGGGATGGATGAATGGTTGGATGAATGAAATAACAGATGGATTGTTGGATGGATGTTGGTTGGTTGGTTGGTTGGATGGATGGATGGATGGATATATAGAAGCATGTATGGAATTATATGTGGATGGATGGATTCCTTAGGTCAAGCCTAGTCTGCTCTCAATCCATTACTTTGAGACGGTGATTCACGCGTTTATTACATCATGCCTTGACTATTGCAACTCACTGTACCTTGGTCTTCCTCAGTCTCACCTCTCCCGTCTTCAAATGGTGCAAAATGCAGCAGATCGCCTATTGACGGGTTCGAGAAAGAGGGAGCACATCACCCCAATTTTAGCTTCACTGCACTGGCTGCCTGTCGATTTTAGGGTCCAGTACAAGGTTCTTTTACTGGCTTTTAAAGCTGTACATGACCTTGCTCCGCAGTATCTGTGTGAACTTTTAGTTGCTCACTCCCCGTCTTGGTCACTGAGGTCAGCCGACCAGTTTTTCCTGGAGGTGTCAAGAATGAAGAGAATGAATGATAAATGACCCGCACTTGTTTAGCGCCTCTCAGAGTAAGGACTCCAAAGTGCTTTACACTACAGTGTATCATTCATCCATTCACACACACATTCATGCCCTGGTGGTGATGAGCTACGATGTAGCCACAGCTACCCTGGGGTGCGCTGACAGAGGCGAGGCTCAGGGGTGATAAAGCTTTCTTAGTAGCAGCTCCAAGGTTGTGGAATGCAGTCCCAATCCAGATTAGGATGGTTTCCTCACTGTCGGGTTTTAAATCGCTTTGAAAGACTCATCTGTTCTCAGTTGCTTTTTATTCAGTTTGAGAATGCATCCGTTTTTAGTAGCTTTTAAGTCAGTTTGATTTGTTTGTTTTTGTCATGTTTTAACTTTTTGATGAACTTGTATCTTATTTTTAGCCTCATAGGAAACTTCTGTTTGTTTTGGCTTGTTAAGGACTTTGGTCAGCTTTTATGCTGTTGTAAAGTGCTTTATAAATAAAGTTGACTTGACATACCTCCTTAGCTCCGTACTTTCGTACATCCCTAGACTCGTAGGCCTGTTGCATCGTAGCTCTATAGCTCTATAGCCTCGTAGCTCTGTTGCTCCTAAGATCTGTGCTTTTCTATACAATTATGTGCAGCCGCAGGGCATGATCAGCTGGGGGAGAAGCAAAGGCCAGGCAGAGGCAGCAGAGGAGGAGAGCTGTGCTGCAGATCAGTCCTAAGAAATAAACTGGTGTGACCCGCGGTAACGGTCTCTTTACAGTAATTACACAAAAAGTGTTTGTAATTGGAGTGGACAGTCTCTACTGTTGATTATTTCTGTTTCTGTTTATGGAACTTGTCAGAATAAACAGAGAATCTGTTCATCTCCAAAGATAAACCGTGTCACAGCAATCCTTCAGCACTAATCTGCAAAACGCACCAGAGATCCGGTTACACCTTCGTAGCTTCACCTGTGTGACGTTCAGGCAGCCGGTTCTGAGGAGGACTGTCATCTCACAGCTTGTTAGCTTTGAGATGTTTATTTTTTGATCATCTGCTCAAAGACATGTTGGATGATCTAAAGTAGTAACATCTAGGTTTTATTTTGTTAGCTTACATTGTGGAGATACAGCTCTGGCTAACAGCTTTGTGTGGATGTGTGCAGTTACCGCTGGATGTAAACAATAACATTCCAAGGCCTGTATGGGGTTAGGATTAAATGCATTATGAATAATAGGAAAAAAGATGCAGAACATTTTGCTTCCGTGCATCTCCCGAGGGGGTGGAATCTTGTAGGCATGGCACTGGAATTTCAGCCGTGGTTCAGCGCCACACCAGAGCCCTGTACTTAAAACAGGACTGTACTTTTAGGTCTGTCCTATTTTGGCCAAAGATATTTTTTAGTGTTTTGTTTTGAATTAAAACACAATTTAAAAGCTTTTTCCCCAGAAATTAAAAGAGCTTGAGTTTCCAATATTAAAGCTGCTATCCAGAGTTTTTCCTTTCATTAATGATGCATGCTTTTTCAGAAATACATAACACAGATTGTCTTATCATGCCCTGTGATATGATGAAGGATATACTTCCTTTTTTGCGAAGCCTGCCCCCTGTCCCATAGAGCTAAATGCAATATGAACTCACAAAAATCATTTCAATTTAAGGCTTTGAGGGCAAATCTTATTGAACGGTTAATCTGATATGATTAATCAAGATGAATTAATTACAAATCCTCTGATTAATTAGATGATTAATCTATACACAGCTGTCTTTTGATTATGTTATTGAAGATCGATTTTAAGGATTCTGGACTGAATTCACCCAAAGATACCAGGACTAATAAAGAGCAACAAGCTTACCTCGACTAACGTTCTTTTATGGGAGGTGTTCCCTTCAGAGCAGAAAGATAAGGTAGAAGGCTAAAAGAATCAGACTAGCATTAACCTGCATTTACAGGTGCTTCAAAAGCTACATCAAAGACTAAGAGCTGACTCGACACGTATCAGAGATCAGAGGACACACAGGATGTGCTCTTGTCAGTATCAATAAGCTCAGCGGCATCCCAGCTGGATGTCAAACTGTGATTATAACAGGACACGACGAACAGCCAATCAGCTACAGCATTCCTGGGTGAGACGTAAAGCTGGATGCATCTATGATGACAGGACCAGAAGGACGGTCCCTCTGAAGTTAGTCTCTGACCAGGTGCTGTTGGTTTCACACACACACACACACACACACACACACACACACACACACACACACACACACACACACGGTGTTGATTGGGTCTCAAAAGCCGTGCACGTGGTTTCTGAGCATGCCTGTGAAACAAGAGCACTTGAATGTGACTTGCGTGAGGACCTGTATAACTCTCAGGTGCACGTTGACCTAGGAACACATGGCAGAGACCAACATGCTACTGTAACCTCTGCTTGCTCAGCTGTGGGGAGTTGTGACACTCTGAGGGCGTGGACTGTGGCTGGTAGTCTTTTCGCTCTTTTGGGTTTTTCTGTAACATCTTACCTGCTGTCACTGACCGTTTCATTCTGCTGATTGGAGATAGTTTGTTTGATCTTTCATGTTTTCTTCTTTGTTGTGATGGCGTATTAGTCTAGTATCAGCTGTGAGGCCCTTTGGTCGGCTCACATGCCAGTTTTAGATGCACCTGATTAAAAACTGGCATGGTGTAATCTATTAGAATAAAATCTGTATTTTAAAATTCAATAGGGGTGAAGCCAACAAGATCTGTGGGATTTATGTCCCCGTTTAAAAGTGCCACTAGTCATCATCATCACACCCATCCGACCCATCCCTGTGGGTTCCTGAGGTGAGCTTCAGCCGTGGCTGCACTCGGGAACTTTTAGGTGGTTTAACCACAGATCTAGCGGTTCAGGTGTGTAGCTGTTTAGCTAACTTAGTCCTAACTTAGACACTTGTCTACAATAAAACCCCTCTGCTTGGATTTTAACTCACCTTTAGAATCCTTGTTTTCATGTTGACGCCCTATCTTTTATCAGACTGCATCATTATTTCTTTTTTTTATGTTTTCATCTCTTTGTGAAGCGCTTTGGTGAGTGTTGTAAGGTGCTTTATAAATAAAGTTAGCTCTTTTTGGCTTGGCTAATTTAAGACCTGATTTCTGCCTTAAACTAGTATCTCACTGGACTGGGACTGGTGACCAGTTGGAGACAAAATGATAGAAAACTTCAATCAGAGATGCACCAATTGTTGTTCTTTACAGATTTCTGGTTGTTGTCTGACCTCCTCTCGAGGGTCAGACTGTTCAATCCCATACCAGACCAGTAATGATGAACATTGGTTTTTATGGGCGGGTCATGTGGGACATGAAGTAACTGAGAAAAATGTGCAACTATTATTGTGAGGATTGCTGTAAAGACTCTGACACTGGTCAGTGACTCGATGCAACCTGCTAGGTTCCTTACATAGGAACCTTGTTACTGATTGGCTTAATGACCTGACCTGTATTGTTTACTGTGTGAAGGTCCTTGAGATGACTGGTCCTGGTTTGGCGCTATAGAAAAGAACTGAATTGAACATTTACACACATTTTTTTTTTGTTGCAGTTTACTTAAAATAATAGCTTTCCACTGATTTTGTGTTTGTGACCACTACTGGTGGGAAACAGTTGTCTCTGGGGACAATAAACATTTTACATCAGTCTATTTCTATTGTTTGAATGCTGTTAAGCATTCAAACTATTGTTTTCCTGTTTTCTTCTTATTCTGCTTCCGTACACATTTTGAACCTCTTCTTCTCCGTCAATTTTGAGCTATTTCAACAATTTTATATCAAAACGTTCAGCTCGTTAAGCTCTTTCCGGCTATTACTGTTGGCATTGATATCTTTAAAAGTTTTCGAGTTATTAAGCTTTTTCTGCGAAAATTTTCCCATTGAAATGAATGGGATTGTTCAATTTTCAGCAAATTCCTATCACTTTTTTGACCTAAAATTCTATTGGATTCCTTTTAACTTAGAGACTTCATTCAAAGTTTAGCAAACTCACAAGAGTTTCCTGTTTAACATATTAAAGAGGCTTTTTAATATATTTTACGTTTTTTCTAAAATCGCAGGTAGAAGTAGAGGTACGACTTGAAATTTTCAGAAAAATTCACAAAAGTTATAATGGGGAAGATGGGAGCAGTGACCCTCCCTTGCTCCATTTCCCACGTTGTCCCGAGAGAACTGAAGGTCCGATTGAAATGAGACACATGCTGGCTTACAGCTAACGAATATACCTTCGTTTTGAGCTATAATTCATGACTGTACTCCAAACACTGTGGTCGTACGGTTCATTTGTTTGAGAAAATTCAAATTTAAAAATATGTCACCACTCTAAACTGAAAATTCCGCACTCTAACTTTTGAACTTCACATCTTCTGTGAATAACTCTTTACTACCCCCAGACCATTTAGACTACCAAAACAAATTATAACTGAAAAAGTTGGAATTTTTTTCAGCTTTTCATTTTATCTGTAAGTGTTACGGTTCTTTCGCTACAAGCCTCAGAAAGAGGAGAGACCCAGATTTTCCCTCATTGAAACCCATGTTAAAGGAACAGAGATTTTCTCCTCTGATCGGCTTCAGACAGCTAGAAGTTTCTCGTCATAGCTTCTAGACAATTCATGGTAGGCACATAAAATTCACACAGATGATCATCAAAGCCTTCTGCCGCTCACGCTTTTTGAATTCGGTGCAGTACTTTTCGAATGGTGATGACAAGTTTCACAGGTCCAATTTCACTTCTGAAGGACAGATTTAAAGGCTTCTCTCATTAACAGGAGTACAGCTGCAGGCCTCCAACAACCAGGGGGAAAGGCGGGAAAACAGTGCTGCTCTCTGATTGGTTAAGAGTGTTCAAGCATTTTCTGTCCAATCAGGATCCAGCACCCACACAAATGACACATCAAATTGACCAGTTTGGTCTCAGGAATCTTGTATTCAATTTAGGGCTGGAACTTGATTAAAAATTTTGATCTAATTAATTAGAGGCTTTGTAATTAATTAATCTCAATTAATCACATTTTAATCATTCAGGAAAATGTGCTCTCAAAGTAAAACTTTTAATTAAAATTATGAGACAGAGAATCAAACATTAGACATGGTTATTACGGTAAACTAAAGCTTTTAATAAAAAATGCATTTTAATTATTCAAATGTCACTGTGTGATATGAAACAAGACCCAAATCAACTAAAATTTATAATTACAAATAGAAAACACCTGCAAAGGGTTCCTGAGACTTTAAATAGTCTCTCTGTCTAGATGAATTACTGAAATAAATTTGACTTTTCACCAGATTCAAATTTTTCCAGTTTCACTTGTTTGTATAATTGGGAGTTTTTATTAGCATTTCTACTCATAATGTAGTAAAAACACATATAAATAATAATCCTTCAAAATGACAGTAGAACAGGCACAAATAGGATCTAGGACTTAAATTTTAACACCAAAGCAGGCATGACATATTCTGAGAATGATCAGGAACACTAACTGGTTCCAGTTGGATGACTGGAGGATGATGGGAAGATAAAAGATCATGGCGAGGAAATAATGATCTGACAAACAGGTGAGCGGACCTTCCTTACATGGGAAGTCCTGATGTCACGTTAATAAGGGGATGCTGCAGACCCGCAGATTCACGCCTGCAGCAGCGAATCTGGTGTGATCTCCAGCCTGATCACAACTTCCTCGTTCCTCGCTGCCCCTGATACACTTAAGCATCCGCCCCTTAGCTGATGACAGCTTCAACACACCTCGCTGCTTATTGATAGTAATGCATGTGATGTTTAGACAGTGACTCATCTCAGAAACATATAATACCCCGACAGAATTGTTTAGAAAATCATCAGAAAAGTTTCAGAGTGTTTCTGTTTTAACTTAAACTTCTGTTTTCAACTTTAAGACACGTTGTTTGTGATTGTTTACAGAGTAGTGAGAACACGGAGCGTTCTCCCAGCGGCAGCCAGGTGCCTCTCGTTTGTCTGACTACTTTCATAAACTGCTTTTAGGGCAAAGAATTATTCTGTCTGGAGCTTTCAGCGCTGCGCAGATGTTACGTAAATGTTAAAAATATAGCTTACCGCAACTTTTGTAAAATTTCCCGCCACCGGGCAGCCGCAGCAGAGACGATCTCTGAAAGATGTCCGCGACACGGACTCCGTTGTTGTCTGGAAGTTTTTTTTTCCAAGTTAAGAAAAGAGGCGGACGTGTTTCCTAAATCCTGCATCAGTCCAAGCAAGGCAACTTCTGTCTGTTTTTATTCCGTTTTAGTAGCCATTAGCACTGTGCATTGTTGTGTGCGTCAGTGATATTCAGTCTACGAGGAAATCGTGCAATGACAAAGGTTCCGCTGTGCTTGAAATGCAAGCTGCAATTAAATGCGTAAATTTTTTTAACGCGTTATTTTTTTCTAATTAATTAATCGTAATTAACGCGTTAAAGTCCCGGCCCTAATTCAATTTTAAATACGTTATCTGTTACCATGGCAACACAAGAAACTACGTATCACTTTAACCAAGTCTCATAGGAATGAATATTAAAAAGCTGAATATTGAGTCAATAACAGACTCCTGTTGTTGATCTTTTTGAACTTACTTAAAGCGTACTTAAAACTAGAAACAAGTTAAATTTGATTGACCGTCAGAAGGTGGGAAAGTGTCCCGCTCCCACCCAGCCCCCTGATTGGTTGAGAGAGGTCAATCATCTTCTGGCTAAATGGAATTACACACCCACACATGTGAGACATCAAATCGATTGGCTAGGCCTAAGGAATCCTTCCATCCATCCATACATCCATCCAACCAACCAACCAACCAACCAGCTCTATACACTTAAAACTAGCAGCATAGCTGACATTTTGACACCAGTCAGAATGCAGGAACCGCCCCCTCCTCCTTTGCTGCTCTCTCATTGGCTGAGAGTTTTCAATCGTCTTCTGCCTAAAAGGAAATGTGCACCCACACATGGTACATCAATTCAACCTGCTTGGTCCCAGGAGTCTTGTATTAACTTGATATTGTATTCTGCTTTACCATGGCAACGTGCTTAGCAACAACATTTAACAACATTTTAGACACAACTGTGTCAACATACTTTAATATAGAAATGTTATTCAAAGTTTGAATGAGTCATGTGTTATTGTACATAGCTTTATTAATGCAGACTCCTGTCATCTGTTACCATGGCAACACAAGGAACTGCAAATCACTTTAACCAAGTCTCATAGGAATGAATATAAAAAGCTGAATATTGAGCCATTAACAGACTCCTGTTTTTGATCTTTTTGAACTGTTTGTACTTAAAACTAGAAATAAGTTCAATTTGATTGACCGTCAGAAGGTGGGAAAGTGCCCCGCTCCCTCCCAGCTCCCTGATTGGTTGAGAGAGGTCAATCATCTTCTGACTAAATGGAATTACACACCCACGCATGTGAGACATCAAATCGATCGGCTTGGCCTAAGCAATCCATCCATCTACATATAAATCCATACATGCTTCTATCCATTCATCCATCCATCCAATAAACCATCTAACATCCATCCAACAATCCATCCTTTATTTCATTCATCCAACCATTCATCCATCCCATATAAAATCTGAACATATGTTAATCTATCAGTTTCAGATATCAGCAAATATTTCTAAATTCACAGTTCAGCCAATTGTAAAAATGTACCCGTTAAACTATTCTCATTCAAATGCCAGGTGTTTAACATTTCAAATTTTGAGTTTTTAATAAATGTTCAAAGATTAAAGATTTTTGCTGTTTAGCATTTTTTTTTATCCATTCTTCACTTACATTCTGAGCTTTATTACACTTGTTGGTGATTTTTG
The DNA here is from genome assembly GCF_043380555.1 of Nothobranchius furzeri. NCBI lineage: Eukaryota > Metazoa > Chordata > Actinopteri > Cyprinodontiformes > Nothobranchiidae > Nothobranchius > Nothobranchius furzeri. Next base: position 45,782,405 of record NC_091754.1, on the reverse strand, counting down.
CTTCTAAATCTTTAAATACATTCAGCTCATTTTGACAGTTTAGCTTAGTTTCAGCTTCACTTCAGCTATTCAGCAGCTTCAGCAATCCGTTTCTGAATTCAGCTTACGCTACTCATTTCACAGTTCAACTAAATATAAAAATTAAACTGTTAAACTAGTCCTACTCAAACAATAAGTGTTTAGACATTTTTGCCATCCAGATTTTTATACAATGTTCAGATTTCAGTTTTCTGCTGTTTAGGATTGTTTTCTCCGTTCTTCACTTTTTGTGCTTTATTTACATTTTGGTGCTTTTTGCTTCTAAATCTTTCAAAACATTCAGCTCATTTTAACAGTTTTGCTTAGTTTCAACTTCAGCAATTAGTTTCTGAATTCAGCTAATTTCACAGTTCAGCTAAATGTAAAAATTAAACTGTTAAACTAGTCCTACATAAATAACAGGTGTTTAGACATTTTAGCTGTCCAGATTTTTATACAATGTTCACAGATTTTAGTTTTTTGCTGTTTAGGATGGTTTTTCTCCATTCTTCACTTACTTTTTGTGCTTTATTTTCTTGTTGGTGCTTTTTGCTTCTACATCTTTCAAGACATTCAGCTCATTTTGACAGTTTTGCTTAATTTCAGCTTCAGTTCAGCTGTTCAGCAGCTTCAGCTATCCAGCATTCAAACAGCATTTGTGCAATAAATGCAATTTTTCTAGTTTTACCTTATTTTAGTGGGAATTCTGTTTTCACTTCCTTTCAAATCTCACATTTCACATTTGATACTTCTGACTCCTGGAAACTAAATTGAGACGTGTTCGAGATGGTTTCCAGACAAACTCAATGACTCTCTGCTAGCTTTAGAGAAAATGTGTCTCCCTGGCTTCTTTTACACCAGTTTGACTGTGTCACCAGTGAGGTACCAACTTAAAGTAAGTGTGTGTGTGTGTGTGTGTGTGTGTGTGTGTGTGTGTGTGTGTGTGTGTGTGTGTGTGTGTGTGTGTGTGTGTGTGTGTGTGTGTGTGTGTGTGAGAGAGAGAGATAGGTATTTGATGGCTTTCAGCTGGTTGTTAACATGGGGACCATCAGTATTGATGCTGCAGCTGTCCCACACTTGTCTTGCACAATTCTAATCAGGTTACCATGGATATGAGGAAAAACAACTCAGGCAGAAACGGGCTGGATGAGGTGGATTCGAAGGTAATGGAGGCTTTTAAAGCCATCTTCATGGTGTATTCATCCCATAGCTGGTGTCTCTGCTCTTCACACACCCATTTTATCACCTGTGTGTGTTGTGTAGTAGCAGATAAAAGGCTGGATGAATGAGCAGCCAAGCTGTTCCACAAACAGAACTCATATCATTCCATCAGCTTCTGTCAGAGCCAGTTAGATGAAAAGCCTGTCAGTGATCAGGCTTTAGCCAAAACACCACGTGTCCCAACATGCAACTGCTAACAGTGGCTCACCTTCAGAACTCATGTGTGCCTGAAGAGGGATGACTGAGCCAGAAGTCTTTCAGATTTCTAACAGAAACTGAAATGGTCAGACCCATTTTGGTTGTTGTGTCCAAGGTAAAGTTGGAACTTTAAAATTCAATCTTGCAGCAGATTTTCACTCTCTAAGCCTCATGTAGTGTTAGGAGTAGCGCCGACAGGAAATACTGTTCTCTTCAAGGGCACTTGGTCAGGTTCGTCAGGTTATTGATAGTTCTGAAAACTGTTTCAGCTGAAAGACGGGGGGGAGCTTCAGGGGGGACTGGGGGGGCCAGGGAGGGGCCCACCCCTGCAATGATGCAGATGAGAAGGAACGGTGCCTTTAACACAAACTATGGATGCTGGATAGGCACAGAGGAGAATGAGCTCCATGTGTAATAATTACTCACAGATTTATTTGGGGTTATGTAGTGTAGAGAAATAAACTACACACTGGAATCAACTATGTTGCTATTCAGTTGGAGATTCCGAAAAATGACCAATCAGATTAACCTATGAGGCTTAGATCATGTACAAATATCCCGGATACTTATATAAGATCTAAGTTCATACACCAACCTGTTTGGTCTAATTTTAATCCAAAGATTAATGTTTAATTTAAATAGTTAAATTTATAGCAAAAGTTATTTTGAATCAGAAGCTAGGATCTTTGTTTTACAATAACCAGAAATATTATACCTTTTCTGTGTTTTGTTTCAATAATGAGGCAAGTTTAAAAATGAAGAAATTTATTACTAACAATTTTAAACTTAAAGATTTGAAACGACAATTATAAACGACAATTCATGGATGACCGTTTAATGACAATTTTTAACAGCTTTGATATTAAACTTGTTTTAAAAGCAAACCTGTGGCTGGATGGAAGCTAAATTGAGAATACGAGTTTGAATGCGTGAATGGAATTATTAGAAGGTTTCTTTCAGAGAGCTGGAAGCGTTCTGGATGGAAATGATGGTTTGCGGCTAACTGAGTTATTCACTTAGAGAAAACAGCATCAAACGCATTCTCGTGTTCTACCTCACCCAAACAGGGACCCTCTTGTGGATCCGGAGATCAGGAGGATGTTGTTCATCCAAGATGACACTCGGTCCGGCAGGGGAGACGCGAGTGTCTGATCAACTGGTCCAGCGATGTCCCGGGTACACAGTTGTCAAGCGTTTGCGGATGGACGTTCTCGTCTTAACTCAGAAAGCAATGACTCTGGGTAGAGTCTTCGTTAGCTGGTTACAGTTGCGTTTATTCTTAGCTATTCTGGTTGGCATGACTGGAACAGCAGGTGGAGGTTTAGGGACGGCCGTTCCCTTCTTCCTTGATGTTGGTTCAAGAACTGTCTGAAGCTGGTGATGGTTAGTTTACAAAGCTCTCAGGACACTCCCACTCTCTCCGCAAGAAAGCTTTGATCATGCGTCAAAACATGTGTTGCAGTTATTGTTAATCTGGACTCTGTGTTAGGTGGATAAGGTGAACTGACCTTCTTTGCTGAACACATCTTTTACTGTCATCACCCATAATCATAATTAATCATTATTATCCCAAAGCATAAAAATTCATTTCATGTAATTAAAATACCTTTATATTGAACCAAGGGATCATTTATGATGATTATATTAAACAATAATAAAATCAACAAGTTTTATTAATCATTATTATCTAATTATTATCATAGTGACTTGAAGTGTCCTCCTCCTGGGATGGAGCAGCAGCAGATATGGATATGATCTTGAGCAGACATCGTGGCTCCTGGTTAATCTGTGGATTTAAAGTACTGTTTGTCCCAGCTTGACCCAGCTGGGTAGATGTGCCCTTTGCCACAAATTAGAGGACCTTCGGTGACGCTACAGAAGATTGCTCCAGTCAGGACTGGGCCATGGTTGCTAACTGGGTGTAAAATACTGAATAACATGTAGAGCTGTATGACTGGCTTCATTATTACTCTCACATGTTGCTTTATGACCTGTGACAAGTTGTGGCTGATGTGTGGAGGGTTGAAACGGTCTTAAGGTTTCAGTTCGTTAACTGCTACATGTATGGCAAGGCAGCTAGGAGGAGATGATGACCGCAAGCACGAGGTGGGTAGAAGAACCTTAGTGCGACCAAGTCGGTCCTGAGATGTCTCCGGGTCACAACGACTGATGAAACTGGTTGCATCTCAAAAATAATAACTCTGAAGGAGTTTTGCGTCAGCTTTGTTCTGCAGGTTTCGTTTGTTGGGTCGTAGCAATTCTGCCAGCGTGATAGAAATCGCTTTTTGCTTAAAGAGCGTGTGGACGGCCGTCCCACTTCTCTAGAACTCACTTGCTAAATACAGAGAGTTCTGTTTTATAAGATGGGCATTTCCTGGTCTAACGAATGCGATTTTAACATACCTCAGAAGCCCGCCTTCCCAAGATAGAAAGCTCTGGTGTTATGGAAAAAGACATGTGAGCTCAGTTAACCTTAACCTGATTACTGTGTCCTGTATGATTGTGTATAAGTGCACATGATCTTCTTGTCACTGTTAAACATTACTGATTATCATAAATAATAATTATTATTAACCAAAGAATAATAATTAATTTCAGTAATTAAACACCGTTAAAATGAACCATGATGATTATTTATGAACCTTGTAAAAGACAGTGAAAAGAGTTTATTAAAATGATTCTTTTAAATCTTGAAGTGTCCTTCGTCTTGCGGATGGAACAGCAGTCAGATAAAGGCAGTCAGATTAAAGGGGTGGTAGACAGACATTCAGTCTCCTGTGAAAGAAACACTGTAGATTGTAGTAGTAGCCAAGATCAAGGTGGCCCAGGCTGTGTCTCTGACCTGAGGGTCAAGAATCAGGCCATTCATTGACGCTACAAAGGATTTCTCATTGTCATGGTAATATTCCGTCTCAATACACAAAAAGTTCTTCATCATATAAATTTATTAACTAGACTGAACAAACATTCATGTGTAATCTCAAAATTAGGCAGCGTCCTGTCACTTGCTCCCTAACCCCTCCTGTCTTGTTCTTCAACAATCAGCTGCTGCATGATGATACCATCTTAATGAACCCTCCAGAAGAAAGAACTGCCTTCTGTCCTTTTTATCTGTATAAAACATGATGAGTGAGTCCACATCCAGGCAGAATTATCCTCTCTTCTGTGTCATGGTCTGCAGCAGCTGGTATGTTGGTGGGGGGCATCAATGGTGCAGCTGTAGATTGGTTCAGTTCCTATACATTCCTGTACATTCCATGTCTGCCTTTGTGACCATGTGTCCTCCTCTGCCTTGCTCAAGTGTGGGGTTCCCCAAGGCTCTGTTCTGGGTCCCCTCCAATTTACACTATACCTGCTCCCCTTTAGATCTATTTTAGAAAGTATGTCATACCTTTTCATTGTTAAGCAGAAGACACTCAAAAAGTCTAACTTGAGTTCTCTGAATTCCCTGTTTTCCTGTCTCTATGAAATAAAAACCTGGTTAGCCAAGAACCTTTTAAAGCAAAATAAAAACAAAACTGTGGGCATTGTTTTTGGTAGCTCCACTGAGACCCCAACATAAAAGTTGGTTCCCTGGCCCAGTACATTAGGCCAACCATTACTAACCTTGTGGTTATAGTGGATGCTGGACTACAGTTCGACAACCACATCATTGGGCTGCATGGTGGCACAGTTGTTAGCACTGTTGCCTCGCAGCACAAAGGTTGCAGGTTCGAAACTCAGCTGCGACCTTTCTGCGTGGAGTTGTGTTCTCCCCATGCATGCGTGGGTTTCCTCCAGGTACTCCGGTTTCCCCCACAGATCACAACATGCCCTATAGGTTATAAATTGTAAGTCGCTTTGGATAAAACGTCTGCCAAATAAATAAACATAAACATCAGATTAGTTGTTAAGTCTAGCTTTTTTCTTTTAAAGAAGCTGGCAAAAGTAAAGCCCATCCTGCAGCAGAAGAATTTTGAAACAGTAATCCATGCCTCCATCACAACTCGGCTGGACTACTTGATTTGAAAGAAACTGTCAAAACTGTTTTCTTTCACCTGAGAAGAATTGCAAAAATTAGGTTGATTTCATCAGATGATGATGATGCACTGCTGGAGATAGGCACAAGCCCCCTGCAACTCTGCATGGACATGCGGGTTCAGAAAATGGATGGATGGATGGATGATGAGGTGTCCTGGTACACGCCTTTGTTTCATCAAGGATTGACTACTGTACCGCCCTTCTTTCTGGTTTGCCCCTAAAGAGCTTCCAGTGTCAACAACTCATGCAGAATGCAACTGCAGGTATCTTAGTAGGAAAAAGTGACCACATCACACCTGTCCTGAAGTCACACTGGTGGCCGTGTCCAGCGTTGGGCAGATTTTAAGGTCTTACTGTTGACCTATAAGGCTCTCCACAATTTGGCTCCACCTTACATGACTGACCTTCTAGACCCATATGTTCCATCTAGGGCATTACGATGACACGGCACGGGCCTTTAATGCATTCCACAAATAAAACGGATGACTTTGGGTGGGTGTGCATTTGCTTTTTGCGCTCCGTTACTCTGGAATGATCTGCCAAAGGATGTCAGGCAAGCATACTCGGTGGAAGTGTTTAAAGCTAAACTAAAGCTTTAAATGATTGATCATTTTTTAGCCATTTTAACTCTAGTTCTTATTTTATCTTTGATCTTAATGTTTTACTCCATTTGGCATTTTGCTGATGCTGTTGTTTTAGACTGTGGTATACTATGCAGCTCTTTGTTTAAAGGTGCTATATAAATAAAGTTTTATTATTATATTATTATGTAATGAAATGAAACATTACAACTTTATTGAAAATGACCAATAAGATGTGATTATTCCATATAAATATGAAATGTCAACCTGATTGATCTTTCAATGTTTACTCAGAAGATTCTAGGGTTCTTTGCTTCTTCGGGGACCATAAACACACTTTGTATTAATTCAGACAGAGTCGGTATATAGGTTATAAAATGAATTTAATTATTTTTCCTAAACTAATGATTATACATTAGTAGGTAAAAATGGACCCCTTGGTAAGTTACAATTAATATTAATATTATTATTATTAAAAGTATGGTTTGGTATGGTATAGTGTACCTCAAAGATGGTTTATTTGAGGAGGAGCACTCACCTTGGCTCGTGACTCGTGACATAGCAGTGTGTTTGGTGGGGCTGGATAGCTTGAATTCACTCAGGTATGGACAGTGTAGGGTTCCCATATGAATCCAAAGGAATGCGAAAATCTCTGAGCCCGTGGGCGGCATTTAATATGCGCTGGAAAGTCCACGGTGTCCTCCATAATATGATAAACAAAGGTGGGCATGAACAGTGTTGCTTTTGGAGCCCCTGAACCACATTAATTTATTAATTAGCTGTACTGTATGTGTCCTCATAATCTTGTGCACGCACATGCACACACACACACACACACACACACACACACACACTACTTTCTCCACTGAGCAGCTGTTGCTGGGATGAGAGCTCCAATGCAGAGTAGAGGGACACACACACAGCTCTCTCTTCTCCCTTTCCCACTGATCGGCAGCACCGTGCTATGGACAGAGAAGTATAATTAACAGCATCCAGCATAAAAATGAATCCTGCATGTGGGAACCCCCTGCTGGCTGATTCTACTCGCCAATCAGAGGTGGTATGCATAATTTCAGCCGGCCAATCAGTCTGTAGTCTCACCTCAGTCCCAGTCAGATCCCTGGGGAGGAGGTCTGCAAAGAATAGTCTCCTAGGAACAGAAAACGCACATCTGACCCGTGTGTGAAACCAAATTCCTGTCCCGTACGGTACCATAAGGGGCCGTACCAATGCTAATGTGTAAGAGCCACATGTGCTTGCCAGAGATAGCCTGACTGCCATTAGGTACTGAGATGAGATCCTCAGACTCCTTGTGAGGCCACATGTTGGTGCGGTTGGCCCTGGGTTCCACCTAATGCAGGACAATGCTAGACCTCATGTGGCTGAACCACAGAATGTCCAAGCGTTGGCAGATGCTTTAGTCCAGAATTGGAAGAATATGCCTCAGGACACCATCCTCCACCTCATCAAGAGCATGCCCAGGTATAGGGAGGTCATGTAGGAACGTGGAGACCACACGCCTCTTTTGGACAGGAGGGGTACACCCTGGGCAGGTTGTCAGCCCATCGCAGGGCAACACAGAGGCCCACAGGACAAACAATCAAACACACACAGTTTTTGGTCTGTGGGAGGATGCCGGAGTACCTGGAGAGAACCCACATGCTTACAGGGAGAGCAGGGTGCAGCTGCGATTAGCTACTATGCTGCACGCAGGTGGATTAAGCTTCCTCGTGACCTCAGATGTGCCCCAGCTCTATAACGTTTAAATCAGAATTGTAATCATCAGCTTTGTATGAGTTTCTTATGCTGCTCCTTCAGCATTGTAACTGCTCAGCCTTTAACTTTGCCTTTTTTTTTCTTATTCTTACATCTGATTGTGTTTGTGGTTTTAAAATCTGCTGTTTAATGTTGTCACATTCATTTGAAAGCACGCTGAATTGCTTCTGTGTGTGAAATGTGCTGGATAAATAAAGCTGCCAGCCTTTGACCCAGGCTGGTTGTCTTATTTCTGAACAAACTGTTCTAGTTCTTTATCAGTCCCATTCAGACTAACATCATATTCTCATATGTGTCTAAAATAAACTTGGATCAAATTCATTAGCTTGTTTGTCAGAAACAGAACAGTAAATGCAGAATAAGCTGTTGGGTTTACGCGAGGGTGATGAGACTAGAAGGCAGCTGTGTGGGTGCTGACTTGGTGCAGTTATCTCAACTCCAGCTCCTCGTTCATTTGTCCTGTAAATATTCACTTCTCCCTTCGTGCTCATCTTCTCCACTGCTGCTGCCCTCCTGCTCTGTTCTGTGTATCATGGTGCCAACACACCGATTCACTCATTCACACATGGGAGACACAACTGTGTTCTTAATTATTTCTTTGTGACAGACTGGAAGATAGTTAATGAATGATTTGCTGCATTGGGATTCATTTACTGTGTGTGTGTGTGTGTGTGTGTGTGTGTGTGTGTGTGTGTGTGTGTGTGTGTGTGTGTGTGTGTGTGTGTGTGTGTGTGTGTGTGTGTGTGTGTGTGTGTGTGTGTAAGTGTGCGTGTGCGTGTGTGTAAGTGTGTGTGTGTAAGTGCGCGTGTGTGTGCATGTGTGTGCGTGTGTGTGTGCGTGTGTGTGTGTGTGTGCATGCGTGTGTGTGTGTGTGTGTGTGTGCGTGTGTGTGTGCGTGCGTGTGTGTGCGGGTGTGTGTGTGTGTGTGTGTGTGTGTGTGTGTGTGTGTGTGTGTGTGTGTGTGTGTGTGAAATCATTGACATATGTTCAGATGCAAATCAAAAAGACACATTTTCTCTGTCTTAGGTTGTTTTTTTATTGTCTCTCAGATTTGTGTGGAAGAACATCTGAAGGAGCTGACTGATGCCCACAGGGACTATGTCCTTGCTCATGGTGAGGATCAGCCACTCACACACACATGGAGAAGTAAAGAGTGTAATCTGAAACGTGTTCCCACTCTGAAGGCACTGTTTGAGTAGGGAAATGTGAGCTTAGGTGACACCATAATAGCAAAGTGACGTTAATTGTCTTGTGTTAAAATCACAGCTCTTGTTTTTGTAATGCTCTTCAGCTCTTCCTGTCTGTTTCAGGATCTGTAGAAAGCCCCTTTCAGCAAGGCGTGTCTCCTAACAGTGTGCCCTACTACATCAAGTAAGCGCTGATCTCTGAGCAGTCATGTGGTGTCCTTTGTGTCCGCTCACACATTTAACCAAACTAAGAAACAGTCTTTATGTTGTGCTGCAGGAACATTTTTATTATTGACTTTGTGTTTTGTGCGAAGAGCTGTCACATCCAGACCACAGCCTGATGTATGAAGCTGCCTTCACACAAAACGGCTCTGAAATTTTCTACAGTAACTTTATTTATAAATCAATGATTTACAAAGAAAAGCTGTAAAGTATGTTTCACTGTGTGTGAAGTGTGGTTTTTATAGATTATTTATGATTATTTTAACATTTTATAAGTGGTTACTTTTAATAAACCATCAATAGAATATAATAAAATGTAATATTCCATATATCAATATTATTGAGCCTTTAATATTCAATTGATGAAACAAATAGGTACTTTGGGTATCGCCAGGGACACTAATTAATAATTTGACACAGAGACAAAAATATAGTTTATAACAATCTATTTATTACTATATTTGTATTACTAATGATGATGCTGGATGAGTGACTTTAAATGAAACATCAACTGAGACAATAATCAAACTGTGATGCAACATGACCTTAGATGTTACCAAAAGTCTAAGTGTCTTAGGGTTAGGGTTATGTGATGTCTGGGTTTATAAAAATAATCTGGCTGAATTTTTATTTAGTAATCTAATGAATCTTAACCGTCCAACGCCGGTGCAGAGCCTACATTACCAGAGTAGTGGGACTTCTCCGTAAATCCTGCCAGCATCAAAGTCAGCACATCGCGGATGGCGAGTTGTTACACTTGTTGGAGTTCAAAGGTCGTAGGCCCCCCGAATCCACGCGGCTGGTCAGTGAAATACTCCCCTGGGTGACTGCTGAAAGCTGGCGGGTCATTTCATGTCTGATGAGTTGTTTTGTAGATTAAAACTAATAATGGTTAGGAAGGTTCTTGCAGCTAAAAGTATACTGTTGAAAGACAGTCTGATCCCCCAACGAGAGATTCATTTAGCATGGCGGTGTCATGACTGGGGGGTGACCCTGACCCAGGAGAATCAACACAACAATGGTGAGTGGTAGAAAAAATAACTATTTATTAATAAGGAGGAACTTCAGGTGCACTGGAACCCAGTTAGTGGCTGGAAACGTCAGAGCGGGGTCTAGGGGAAAAACAAATCCAGATGAATGAGGGAATGATAACAGGAGGAAGTTGATCTTGTTCTTGTTCAAGTGACTTTCAGGGAAGGATAAGGACCTAAACTCCCTTGGGGGGGGGGGGGGGGGTCAGGCCCAAAGATGAGGGTCTGGAGGGTCCAAGCTGCGTGGATGAGTGAGGCGGTCGGTGAGGGGGAACGGGATTGGTCCTGGTGGGTCTGGAATTGGTTCAGGAGAGTGTGAAGCCGAGCGGGTCCTGGGAGGAGGGTCTTGAGAAAGAATTAAAGAAAGAAAACGATCTTTCCTATAGCGCCTCTCAAGGTGAAAACCACGAGGCGCTTCACAGAAAGAAAAACTTAAAGTTTAAAAAAGATTTTTTGAAATGAATAAAAATATGTTTAAAATGAGAAAAAAATTGTGAATTAAATAAAACTTAAGGAAAGGGAGAGAAAATGAATAGGAAAGAGGGAATACTATGGATCCCGGGAAAGCTAGAAAAAGCAGAATAAGGAGAGGGAGGTGATGAAGATCCCATCAATGCCTGAACAGGTGAGTTTAAAGGAGACCACTGAGTCCACTGATCTCAGGCTCGGGGGAGAGAGTTCCAGAGTCTGGGGGCCACAGCAGCAAATGATCTGTCACCTTTGGTCTTTAGCCTGGTGTTGCACAACCAGTAGGCTTTGATCACTGGACCTCAGGGACCTGCTGGGGGTGTAGGGATTAAGAAGATCACCAGTGTAACATGGTGCTTGTCCATGTAAGGCCCTATAGACCAGAACCAGGATCTTGAAATGAACCCTAAAGTTGACTGGCAGCATGTGAAGCTGGAGGAGAAGCGGGGTGATGCGGGTGTGTTTGGAGGACTTGGTCAGAAGCCGAGCACAGGCATTCTGAACCACCTGTAGACGGTTCAGGGAGGTTCTGCTCAGACACGTGAAAAGAGAGTTACAGTAGTCTAAGCGTGAGGAGATGAACGTGTGGAGAACTGTCTCAAGTTCAGAGTGGGACAGAATGGGACTCAGCTTAGCAACGTTCCTAAGATGGAAGAAGGAAGAGCGAACAAGAGAACTGACATGAGAATCCAGGGTGAGAGCTGGGTCAAAGGTCACACCAAGATTCTTGACAGAGGATTTGGCGTGAGAGGCAAGCTGACCAAGAGAGTCTCTGACTTTGGGAACCAGCTTGTCTGGGGCACAGATCAGTCTTATCTTCATTCAGCTGAAGAAAGCTCCCAGCCATCCAGGTTTTGATAGAGTCTAAGCAGGTGTGTAACAGCTGCAGCTTAGACATCTCATGGGGCTTAAAGGAGATGTACAGTTGGATGTCATCTGCATAAAGATGGTAGGAGATTCCTTTGAAGGAGCTCAGGATGTGCTGAAGAGGAAGCAGATAGAGGAGGAAGAGCAGAGGCCCCAGCACAGAACCTTGTGGGACACCATGGGTAAGGGAGGTGGTGGAGGACCTAAACTTGGAGACGGCCACAGAAAAGGAGCACTCAGAGAGATAAGAGGAGAACCACTCCAGAGCAGATCCTGATAGGCCTACCCAGTCTGGTCCAGCAGGTCCAGAACAGAACAGTCCCCTGCATCACTGTGATTCAGAAGGTCATTAGAGACCCTAAGAAGAGCTGTTTCAGTAGAATGAGCTCTACGAAAACCTGACTGGAAGCTATCATAGATGTTATGTTCATCAAGAGCAGCTGTGAGTTGTTTAGCCACAACCTTTTCCAAGATCTTGGAGATGAACGGAAGTTTAGAGATGGGTCTGAAGCTGCTATGGAGAGAGGGGTCGAGACTCGGTTTTTTAAGAAGCGGGTGGATTACAGCGTTCTTAAAGTAAGCAGGGACCTGACCAGAAACCAGAGAAGCATTAATTATAGAGAGCACGCTGGGACCGATGGACTGAAAAGCACTTTTAAACAAAGATGAGGGTAAGATGTGGAGGGGGCATGCAGAGGTCTTCATAGAGTTAACTAGTTTGGTTAACTCAGGCAAAGAAACAGGAGCAAAGCTATCTAGGATGATGGGCCTGGTTGGAGTCGGGAGAGGCAGCGATAAGGCTGAAGGAGAGATGCTAGAGGTTCTGTAGGAAGGCAAAACAAGATATTGAATAACGTCTGTGAATTAGGTCACAAAACTCAAGTTCATGAGCTCGTAATGGTGGTTGCTACCGAGCTGAGGTAATCATCTGTCTCTGTCCCCATTTTGTAGTCTGACTGCCTGATGGTAGATATGGAGCAGCTGGCTCTCCTGGAACCTCCCACCTGAAAGCAAGCACAGAGATGTTATAGAGTAGGGAGGTCTCACCTCGGACCGTGATAGAAGGCTGGGACACCTTGCTTGAACGGAAGTTTCAGTTCCGGGTGTATTCTTCCAAAGGTCTGTTTTCCTAAGCTTGAGACCAGTCAGATGCCAGAGATTTTAGTGGGCGTTACCAAGAGTCCTCAGATGTCACCTTTTTCTCATAAAGAAATATAATAAATCAATTTCCCTCTGGGATTATTAAAGTATTTTTTAATTTGAATTGAATTGAACATTCATTTGTCAATATAATGATATTAATATGTGGCATAGCTGATAATAAATCATTATTAAATGTAAAGTATACAACACATTATTAAAACACTTTGGATTTAAACAAATTGTTCATTCAACAAAATATGATTATATAAAGTTTTAAAGTCATTATTTGAGCAAGGGATGAGACTTTATTCAAGAGGATGGATAAGAAGTTCTGCGTCTTGCATCCTGGAGGACTCGGCATACGCTGGATTAGTTAAGAATACTGGCCCAAGTTCATTTCCGCATATCAGCACTGGCCTGTGAGTCAAACGATCACTTCTGGTCATTTCTGATGGAATACTTGGTCTTTTGGTACGCTACTGTGGGGTGTGTGTGTGTGTGTGTGTGTGTGTGTGTGTGTGTGTGTGTGTGTGTGTGTGTGTGTGTGTGTGTGTGTGTGTGTGTGTGTGCGTGCGTGCGTGCGTGCGTGCGTGCGTGCGTGCGCGCGCGCATTCAAGCCAACAACTCTGATTCCAAAAGTAAAGGACCCCATCTCCAGCTTTCTGCCTCTCTTTCCATCTTTTCTCCCTCTTTTCCCCACGCTCCCTCTACAGCTCTAGAAATGTGTCGCCTCTCTCTCTTCCTCTGTACTTTACTCCCCCTGAGTGGGGGAGGATGGAGTCCCCCCCACCCCCAGGAGGTGCGGAGGGTCCTCTGCTCCCTGAAACAGCGGGGGGGGGGGGGGGGGGGGGGGGTCTGATCTCCTCCTTAGCAGAGTTCCTGAGCTGCAGGCAGGATGAGACAGGAAGTCCAACCAGGTCATTTCAAAATAAAAGGGGCCAATACTTTGTCATCTAAGACTGGGTTTAATTCATTTACTGGTGTGTGTGTGTGTGTGTGTGTGTGTGTGTGTGTGTGTGTGTGTGTGTGTGTGTGTGTGTGTTAGTACAGCAGACACTCACAGTTCATTCTAGTTTAGTAAACAAAAATGATTGCTTCAGATTGGATAGAATTGCAGGAATGGCCAAAGAAGATTCAGAGTCAGCTCTGATCTAATAGATGTTTACGTAAGGAACCTTGGCACTACCACTGTTTACTTCTAGTTACAGCTGTTTCTACTGAAATGTGATGAAATTCTGACATGATGGTCCACTTGGTACACCTGAAGTGCTACAGGCACTCAGAATTCTGCGTAAATAACCACATCAGGAGGATTTTATTAAATACCAGCCTTTTGCAGCACATTCCGGAGATGTGAAGGGTTTTATTGCATAACTGGGAAAATAATCGTGCATCACAGCTGCATGAAAGTCCATTCTGAGATTCTGAAACACCAGAATACCTGTAATAACCATGTGACTCTGCAAAGGTCGACACCCAAATAATATCTGAGGTGTATTTTCATTGTTTTAATCAGAAAATTTGTCCCATTGGTTTACTTAGAAGGGGTGGGGCTTACACATGAAAGCACCCCACATTCCAGCCATTTGTCCCACAGGAAAGGCCCAGATGTGTAGCTGTTCCACAGATATGAACATATCAGATATTTTCGTTAGTACTGATATTACGGGAGCGTGTAGCATTCAGCCACACAAAAATAAAAGTCTCTGTTTAATGAATTAACGAGATCATTTTTACTAATAAAATAAAGTAATCCATCTGAAGTGCCGTTGATGCGCTGCAGCATTGTTGACGGGCTAACGGAAGAACTGAATCATGTCTCTGCTGACTTTAACTCACTTTCACTGTTTTGGGATTTAGGCGCTGTGTGAAATAGCTACTGTCTCTGAACTGGATGAGCAGGAACGATAGTTCAGCTCTGGATTATCTCCATCTGTCCAGCCATCTGACAGAGGGTGGGCGGGGTTTTGAGAAACTCTTCTGAAGTAGCAGCATGACTGCTTGAAGCTGCTATATGATCATCTGCAGGTGGTGCTGCAGATATGAAGAGGCGGACTTCCTCTATCAGAGAGGGTTAGGGTTGCTGATGGTGCAGCTGCCTGCCATCCATCGGTAGTTGGCTGTCAAATAGCCTGTTACCAATATGGGCGTGTCATCCCTGTCTGCTGTTGGATAAAACTAGTGAATGAAGTTCTCAGACATCACCATTGTTTTGGTTTTTAAGTGTCGTCTGAAGACTAAGTTTTATGTGATGGCATTTCAGCATTAGGGATTGCCCTGATCTTTTTGTTTTTAGCTGGTGTTTGTTAGTTTCCTGTTTTTATGATTGTTCTTAGTTTTCTTATCATTCTTTTAGTGACACAGCATTTTATCTGTTCTTATTGTGAGTTTTGGTTGTGTTCAGCACCTTGGTCGGGAAGGTAAAACCCAAATACACACAGCAAATTTTACCCAAGCCCCCACAATGCGGCTCAAAAATTGAGCCCAACCCGGAAGTACCAAAAATTGCAGTTCCACCCTCATTCGCTGGGGGCTGGTGTCAGAAGCGAGCACATCCTCATTGACTCCCATGTTAAAAATACCAATTTCACAGCAGAAATAAACATGTTTACAGCCTGGTACCAAAACATGTTTTTTGTTTAAATGATCTAGTTTACACTCATGACAACTCTGAGGGGGGTGAATTTTTTTCTCACTCTTCTGTTAAAGTGTATTAAAAGCCTAAAATTCTGTATAATTAATGAGCATCAGACCCACGTGACCACAGAGCTAGCTCCGTGGAAAGGCTTCAGTAGAGACTCGGTCTGGCCTGGAAACTGTTCCGGCATTTTGAGTCTCTGTGTTTGTGTATTCTTTTTTGGATATTTTTTGTGCAAATGTTGTACGAAATGACTTGCTGTGGCATTAATTGCACTAATAGAGCATCCAAGGAGTCTCCACTTCATTTTTCAGTAAGTAAAATTATATTTATGTATTTTAGGCCACTGCCGAGCTGAGCTTAGATTTTAACATGTACTGTTTAACCATGAAATTTAAATGTAATAGGGTAAAACCCAGTGCATTTAACATAATGCTGCACTTTAGAAAATGGGTTGAAATATAACATGTTGGTGGAGCTGGGCTCCGACTATCGGCTTGTGGAGCTCTCGGGAGACCGATGTTTTCCACCCGGTTCTCCCCTCCCCGCAGCTCGGCGCATCTCTGTCTGATCACGGCTTCTGTCTGCTGCGCGGGCTGCCGGCTTTCAGCCGCTTTCGGGAGACCTATGTGTTCCACCCGGTTTTACCCAGCGGTCAGCCCAGCGTATCTCTGACTCAGAAGTTCTGGTGTTGTGCACAGTTAACTCCGGTTGTAGTTAGGTTGCTACCTCCGTTAGCTTAGCTCCCACCTCCGCGTTAGCTTTGGGTTAGCTTCAGGTTATAGTTCGACCGGGTGTCGTCAGTTGATCCCAGCCTTACAGCCACACCCTCAGCTCCACCTCTCTTCCCTTTTGTGGAATTGTCTGGGCTTGATGGAACCTGTGACACGGTCAAAATGGCGGTGGTGGCCACCTCCCATTTTAGCCCAAAAACTTATTATTGGAGGCTATGGAAACCCATTGTCCAATATTTATATGTCGATGATTTTA
This sequence comes from Nothobranchius furzeri, assembly GCF_043380555.1. NCBI lineage: Eukaryota > Metazoa > Chordata > Actinopteri > Cyprinodontiformes > Nothobranchiidae > Nothobranchius > Nothobranchius furzeri. Next base: position 45,766,045 of record NC_091754.1, on the reverse strand, counting down.
CTGTTACCCCAATTATTTACAATAGAAGACAACTCCATATTTCTGTATTAGAATCTCAGATATGAAACTACAGTACGTAGATTTCTGCACTGATGTTCGGAGTATAACTGTTGCGGAAACTGTAGTCCCAAGTCTGCTAAAGGGTGCATGGATGCATCCTCGATACAGTGGGTGGAGCAAGAACACATCCGGGAACTTTGAGGGAACTTGCCATGATGCATACTTGGGACTGGAACAGTCCTTGGGCCATTGTTGATGATGTGAGTATACAAGGACAGACAAGTATGCATTTTGAGAAACGACCCTTGTCTAGCCTACATCTGTGCGTGGTGGTTCTTGAAGCACTGACTCCAGCTGCAGTCCACTCTTTGTGACCCTCCCCCACATTTCTGAATTGGTTTTGTTTAACAATCCTCTCCAGGGTGTGGGTATCCCTGTTGCTTGAACACTTTTTTCTACCACATTTTGTCCTAAGGGGCTGTAATCCCTCCTCCACCATGAAGTGGGGTTCTCCTAACACAGTATCACAGGAGAAACCTCACCTCATGGAGCGTGACATCAGTTTACGTTTCCCCTCTAGCCAGACAAGCAGCTGGTGCTCTTATTTTGAAAATCCCAGCGGAAGTGCCCTGCTGTAGTGCCGTGGAACCGTTGCCTCTGCAGCCCCAGCTACCACACACCGACTCGGTTAGGCCCACACGGTAACCGGGACGCCTCCCGCCGGTGACACAGGACTCCGGCTCGGACTTTGTGCTTTTCTCTGCGGGGATCGAGTCGCCTCCCCCGGGCTGGGATCAGCGGGCGATGCGGGAGCAGCTTCGGAAGTGAGTACACTGGTGAACCATGGTGATGGTGGGTTTAATGCAGCAGAGCTGTAGGGCGGAGGACCGGGACGGGGTTATTTCATGGTCACTTGTTACCCGGGAACCAGGCGAGGTGAGCGGCCACTGCCGGCAGCTCCACCCGCCTCCTGTGTGAATAAAAGCAGAGCTACGGTGTCGAACCGAGCCCGGGGCTACGTGGATGCTACCGTGTGTGTTTGCATCCAGCCCAGCGGGTTCGTGCGCGCGTGCGCGTCAATGCGCAGCCGTTAGCGCGTGAGCAGAATCGGGGAAGAATCGGTGTTAAGATTCCTTCACACGGATGGAGGTGCAGCCAGCCACGGTCACCTTCTCCTCCCCCTCTCCCGCTGCCAGGAGGTGGCTTTGATGCACGCGCCCCGCGTGCGTGGCTCCTGGTTAGAAATGGGAGCGCGTGCGGGCTGGTTCCGACTTTGGCACCCCTGTGGGTGCAGGTGTGTGTGTGTGTGCTCGGACTAAATACAGCTGTTGGATGAGGACGCACACACACGCTGTTTGGTAGAAATGATCAGTCACGTGACCCATCGTCAAAGGCTCCAGGTTTGTTCAGGATGTGTGCAGCTGGATCTACTAAAGCCATCACACTAATACCATAATGTATGTTATTATCACAGGTGGGACCAAGTCATTGCTTTGCAAGTCGAGTCAAGTCTCAAGTCTGACACTTCAAATTTCAAGTCACTCCGAGTCAGTGACAGCGTGTAGTATATGTGTAGTTTCTACCATGAATCTCTGGAAAAATCCATCAGAATGTGGTTGAAAGTGAGTAAAATGATGTCCAGTCGTTGACCTAAACATACGAAGGGTGCAAGGCTGTAGTCTCTGCGGGACGCCATATTAGATGCCATGTTCTCTTCTAAGTGAGCCGGCTTTGGGTCCTGCACCTTCCAATGATGTCAGTCTATATGATTGGCTGAACGTTCGACTTACAGAAGTTACGTTGACACGTTCAAACCCATTTAGGCGGTACAAAACATGAATTCAATAACAAAACTGCTAAACTCTTTCCTAAACCTATGTGAAAGAACAGAATTGAAAAAGCAATGCAATATAATTTGGCCGAGTGGTATTGCCATAGTTTGAAGTCATCCATGCGCAGGACCCCGAGCAGAACTGGCATCGGCATTGATGCCACAAAAACCACAAAAGCCCCAGCCCCAAATATCACGTCTTTTCAAGTAAACAGGTTCAAGTCAAAGTCCGAGTCACTGGTGTACAAGTCCAAGTGTTTGAACGTTTTTTCAAGTCTAGTCTAAAGTAATCAAATGAATGATATGAGTCCAAGTCATGTGACTCAAGTCCAACCCTCTGGTTATTACTAGAGGTTGGGGGTGTCCATGACTTCATCCATGGATACCAGATCAGAACTAGGAAGTGCTCCAGAACTACGGCTAACAGAGTGGGACAAAACACCACGGACTGCAGCGTGTTATGTTTCAGTGTTTTCATCCAAGAAAATCCATCTAGTGGTGGCTTTATAAAGGTCATTTAAGCAGGTTACAGAGGTGGTGCATGGACCCCGAGCTTTGGAAGGACCGCGAGTATTTCCTGGATCTTTTTCCCCTTTTGTTTTGATTATGTCTAATATTATCGGTCTGTGGAACCTCTCGTCTGACGAAATCACCTGTTGGTTTACTCTCTAAACATGCTAGGGTGTGTTTTTGTAGCTTATGGAGTGGTGCTAGTCAGACAGTGTATAGGGAAGTAAAAACATATTTAACTTAAAAGGTATTCATTCCTACTAGACACCACTGCAGAGCCACTCTAACAACAGTTATCTGAGGGTATAAAAATACCAAAGACATGGTAAATAAATGAGCAGATTGAACAGAAGTTCTGCTTTAATCTAGAACAGCTAATCTGACTCCGTTCACTGGGAGAGAGAGAGTTAAGGAAGGTTGATTACCCAGAATCCACTCTGTCTGTAGTTTGGATGAAAACAAGAATCGATCCTAAGTGAAGCTGGCTTGAATGAGTTCTTCCCGCTGCCGTCTCCAGCGCCGAACCATGGATTCATTCATGCCAAGCTTACGTGCAGCAGCACTGTTTCCCTCCTTTACTGCCAGATCGATGGCCTTCAACTTAAATGCGGCATCATTATGAACTCATACATGTAGTTACCATGATGAGGGGGTATGGATTAGAAAAACATTCTTCGTCGTGCCGGCTGCTTGCGTGTGCTAAATTAAAATGAGAACTTTCTTCGATTTCCACTTTTGACTTCCACCTGTTTCACTTTCTGCTAAAGCGCCCCCTGCAGGTGAAGGAAAATCTTCAGTAAAGCCGCACCTCATTATAAGCCGCATGGTTCAAAGCGTGGGGAAAAAGTAGCGGCTTATAGTCCGGAAAATACGGTACATATTTTTTTGCTCGTGTTTTTGATACCGAGGGTTAGGGTTCGGGTGTTTTTGAGCTTAAGTGCAGGTGAGGAACTGGACCATGTGGAGCTTTTCTCCAGGCTCAGGATGGGTTAGTGCACCTCTGCAGGGAGTCTGACAGCATAAACGGGTGATGTCTAAACGAACAGTCTCACATCCCAGATGAGTTGTAGAACTAATAATTGTAAGAAGTGTAGAACAATTTATTAGTATAAATTACAGTCATTGTTCTTAACTTAAATAAAACAAATTATCTAATAGGTTTTCTGATGGTGTGCAGTCCCTCTTTAACATAAAAACCAACTCCACCTCTAGTCAAGATTTGAAAAATGCATGGCCAGGTCTGGGAATTTCCATCCCTGGAGGGAGGGGGAATTGTTCCAGCCCCAGTCGATCACAAATTTAAAATGCGGTAGCCACAGTTCAACCCACAGGGGGCAGCACTAAGTTTCTAGATGAAATTTTACGGGACAAGCAGCTGAAATGGGATGACTGTGAGGGAAAACTGTTCAAACTGGAAATGTCCCAAAGGTTTTAAGGCCTGTGTGTTCATCGTGTGTTAAAGAACAAGCAACGTTTAAGGGATTTGGTGACGAGCTGTTAACGCAGACACGACTTCACTCTCACCCGGCAAATTTCACTGAGGATGTTTTACTGCTCACCATCAGACTCCCTAAATCCAAACCAGGTCTTGTAACTGACGTCGCCCCATGTTCTTTACGAGCACGTCTACACCCACACGTTCGTCCAGAGCCGACGCAGATCGCCAACATCCATGAAACGGCGCGAGGAGTGTACGCCCAGCCATGTTGCGGTGTTAAAGCTCTAACCCGCCGTGCTCCTCGATGACGTGATCAGCAAGAAAAAAACGGTTGGATGATAGTAAATAATTCTCGATCATCGGCCAGAATCCTGCTGGTTGTACGGGCCATTACGAGTCTGCAGTCAGGTTTCACTAGTGAGCCACACTGCCCACCTTTCATACCTACTATATGTTTTTGGCAGCATGACGGTGTGCCAGCACATAAGAGACACCCTTACACAAAAAAAAATCATAATAAAAATGAGAAAAAATTATAAATTTGGAATAGAAAATGTGAAGAAAAGGCAATTCTGATCCCCAGAAAGACTAAGCTTACAGACACAGCAGCCTGAAGAGAAGCTGGTGAGGATGAACAGGAGGTCACACCAAAGCCTGAACAGGCGAGTTTTCAGCTGCTTTCTAACAAGGGTTGTCACGGTGTGAAAATTTAACCTCACGGTTATTGTGACCAAAATGATCACGGTTTTCGGTATCGCGGTATTTTTGTAAACATGTTACATTTTCAGACAACAAAATAAGCCCTGTATATCAGGAAATATTGTCCTCAGTTTGTGTCTAAATTTTGCCTAAAATTTATGTTGTAATTATGTTGTTTATTTGTTTACATATTTCCCCTTTAGTCTTTAAAATACCAATATTTGCCCATATCTTCTTATTTTTTGTCTGTTTGATGTCATCATTTTAAAAATATTAGATCAGATGATACTCACTCAGTACTTAAGTAGCCTTCTAATCAGATACTTTTTTACCCTTACTTGAGTAATAAACCCTATATCAGGAAAATATTGTCCTCGGTTTGTGTCCTTCCAGTGAGCTTTGCAGATTTGGCAAAATGTCATCAGGCAGTAATCATTGTTAAATTCATAATTATTCTCGGAGAGAGACCAACTCTTATCTACCCCTGGGAGCCCCGTAATGCATGGCGTCATTTCAACATGGGGGTGTCCGCGACACGGTTTATATGCAGGTAGCGGCGCTGCGGCTGCTTTATATAGCGACTCGTTGCATTCTCCCTCAACCCAAATCCTCGGACCACGCATTTTAGCTAAAACGCTAACGTTAACTTGCCTTGCGTTGATTGTAGAGTTGTGGGTGATGGTCACGCAGATGTGTCATGAGATTTGAAATGTTGCTGCCTTTCACAGACACGTTTTCTGCACGTGCTGCAAACAGGATAGCCGTCTTCTATCTGCTGTCCCTCGGCATTCTTCAAATATCCAAAAAAAATGTCCATACTTCCCACTTTGTCTTTTTTGAGGGATAATAAATGTCCTGAGCGCTGCCATCTCCTCCTTTGGCCATTACTTCAGCTTTAGCTTCAAGAAAGTTTTGGTTGTAAACAACAAAGTGCGCATGTGCCGCCGGCAACTTCAGCAGATGATACGGTGGCTGGTAAGGGTCACCACGCCTACACCGCAGCCACGGTAATCCACCGAGATAATATATTTAAAAAAAACAAGACGGTTATTATTATTTTCAACTTTTTTACCAGGGTTTACGCTACACCGGTTACCGTGACAACCCTACTTTCTAAAGGAGACCACTGAGTCCACTGATCTCACACTATTGAACATCTGGTGAGGGTGGGAAGAGAAATGCTCACCTGCTTCAGCCTGCAGAGCATTGTCCCCTGGGATGGTGAGCCTAAAGGAGACGTGTTCAGACCTGTAACAAACCCTGTGCTGGTCCTCCTCATAGGGAGCTGCTGACGTGTTGTAGATGTTGATGTTGTTGTTCCAGAACTAGCTCACAGACTTTCACTTGGGCTCTGAAAGTTACCACGGAAGAGTCGGGACTCTGTTGTCATCACCTATCATACTGACGGGGTTTCTGCTGAGTCTATGGCTGTCAGCTGAGTGAAAACCAATGGCCTTGTGGGTCTGTTCAATGGTGCTAACTCCTAATTCATCTAGTTTTTCAGGCAGTTGTTCAAAGATGTTTCAAATCTATTTAATGTTGAGTCTTGTAACTTTCATAGATCTCAATGAAACCTGCTGTTTTGAACTGTGATTGTGTGGCAGCCTCATGCTAACTAAGCAGTTTGTAGATTAGTGTATAAAAGACAAGAAGGTGGACTTCAGCTCTGTAAATCAGTGTTCCCCAACCACGCTGTCCTGCATGTTGTCCATTCAAACACCAGCGTTCCCCTGCTGCCATGTCTGACTTCAACAAATGAGTGATTAACAGGCATCTGCAGCTCTTGATGTTCTCCTGAAGAGGCAGTGCAATTATTTAAATTAGGTGTGCTGAATCAGCGACGTGGACAACATGCAGGACAGTGGGCCATGAGGACCAGGGTTGGAGAACACTGGTATAAATCACCACTGTCCACCTTGCTAAGACATTGTCTACCCAGCTGCTATCACCAGAATTCATCTCATCTTCAAACGTTTAGTGATTCTACATACTAGAATCAACACTGTTTGCTATCAGTTGTTAGATTCTGAGAATGATCAAGCACATTAGCATATGAGCTTATATCATGTATAAATACCCAAGATACTAATATAATCGATAGAAGTTCATACACCAACCTGCTTGGTCTATATTTAATCCAAAGATTAATATTCAATTTAAGATAATTAGATTTAATAGCAAAAGTTTATTTTTGAATCAGAAGTTAAAGGAATCTTTGCTTTTTCAATAACCAGAAATATACACCATTCTGTGTTTAATTTCAAGAAGAGAATCAAGTTTTTAAAGTTAAGAATTTATTACTAACAATTTTAAGCTTGACAATTTGGAACGGTAATTAAAAATGACAATTCATGAATGACAATTTAACAGTTTTGATATTAACTTGTTTTAAAGGCAAACCTGTGACTGATTGAAAGCTAAATTGAAAATGCGAGTTTGGATGTGTGAATGTTCTCAGAAGGATTCTTTCAGAGAGAGAAACTCGTTCTGGGTGAAATGATGGTTTTGCAGCTAACTGTTGTTACTTAGAGAAACAGCATCAGACGTCATCTGTCAAAAGTTTCTACCTCACCCAGTTTCAGGAGACCCCCTTCTGGATCTGAGATGTCAGGTGGAGATGATTTCCTCCGGGCACGAGGCTGGTAGAAGGACCTCAATGCGACCAAATCAGTCCTGGGATGTCTCCGTGGGTCACACGACTGATGAAACTATTTGCATCTCAAAATCAATAACTCTGAAGGAGTTTAGCGTCAGCTGGTTATCGTGCGTTTATTCAAAGCTTTTCTATCAGCATGACAGAACAGCAGGTAGAGGCTTCAGGGCGGCCGTTCCCTTATCCTCAGGATGGTGGTTGGTTCACTAACTGAAGTTTTGCTGCTGGAAATTTAGTTTTAACAAACCCCTCAGAACACGCCCACTCAGAGCAAGAAAGGTTTGGTCATGAGTCAAAGACATGTGATGATGTCACTTTTACCCTGTGGTACCCTCTGTGTGAGGCTGGTTACGTGCGAGATGAACTTCTGGTTTGCTGAACACACATAACCGATCATCAACAATAATCATTATTACCCCCAAATTCCACTACCTCCGCTCCGCCCCGCCTTCCGCAGCCGCTCGCTTCCGAACTCAATTTTTACTGGTACCCGCTCTACAACGGTTCCGCTCCGGTGCGGAGACCTGAGGGGGGCAAACAAGCATGCGCGGGACTTTCGAGATCTTGCGATACAGTCTGAGCAATAAACGTGGAAGTTAGATCCAAACACCCGTTGTGTGGGAGAAGCATCGGCATGAGCTGTTTAATCTGCCCATCATTCCTGTTGAGAGATCAGCAGTGTTTGGATCAATAAAGTGTGACTACTTTGATAGTGGAAACTGTATTTATGGCTTATTTTTGTGCATTTAAACTTCAGCCGCCATTGATAGTGGTTAAAAGTTGTTAAATCTGTGCATATGAAACAAAAAACACATTTTGTTTATCGATTTATTGTGAAAAACGGAAATTGTGCTTGCTCCTTTTCCTGTTGGGCCGTTGTGATTTCTGCCCATTTACTGCGGAGGTGCTCCGGCGTCCGGCGAAAATAGGATCGATTCTATTTTTGCTGGACGCCGGAACAGAGGGCGGCGCACTGCGCCGCACTGCCGGAGCACGGCCGCAGTAGTGGGATTGCTCTGATTGACTACAACGGGACAGATTTTGCTCCGGCGTTCGTGTCGGAGCGGAGCGGAGCGGAGGTAGTGGAATTTGGGGGTTATACCCAAAGCATAATAAGTCATTTCAGTAATTAAAATACATTTATACTGAACCAAGAGATTAATTATGATGATTATAATAAACAGTAATAAAGTCAAAGAGTTTATTAAAATTATTATTTAAATTATTATTGTGATCTTGAAGTGTCCTTCAATCTGGGATGGAACAGCAGCAGATAAAGATGATATTCCGCAGACATCATGGCTCCTCGCTTGTTTAATCTGTGGGGCAAAGTTACAGTCGACCCAGCTGACCCAGCTGGGAAAATGTGACCTTTGTCACAAATTAGAGGACCTTCGTGACGCTACACTTGTCCTTCCAAGATCTTGTGATCTGCTGGTTGAACTCCAGACATGACCATTCTGTCTCCTCTGTCCTGTTCCAGCCACCAGACCCAGACGACATGCTGGGACCATCCCAAGATGACGGAGCTTTACCAGTCTCTGGGTAAGCTGCACTTCAGCCTCTTTCACTGGAACTGGTTACCTTGGCAACACACATACAACCCCGGGCCCTCATCCATCAAACGTCCATAGAAAAATTCCTAAACTCCTTCCTATGAATAAAATCTAGAACGTTGTACAAACAATCAAAGTCCTGATTTATGAAACATGCGGCGGTTTCTCGTACGCACGTTCCTCCGCACTTGTCTGATGATAAATCCTACCTGTGCTACCTAGGTGCTGGTGTCTGTTCTCATTCATTTACATACAGACACGCCCTCAATTAACCATATTTGGTCACACTACGCCCTCAGCTAGTGAGGGGATTCCTGGGTTCTACCCAGGAAAAGAAAGAAAACTTTGTTGTGAGATGGAGACCCTTTCTGCCGAAGTGCAAAAGAACCAAACAAGTGCCAGAGGTCATAACCGCGGTCGGGTCAGAGGAGAGGTTCCTGTCAGGATAAATAAAAACTATAATCTGATAAACCGTAGAATAATGGGTTCTCTTTTGCATTTAAGGAGTCGTTCTGGTTGGAGTTAGTTTTATCTGGAAATGTCTGAGTGCAGCCTCTCAGCTGTCATTCAGTCTGGTTACCATGGCAACGCGTGTGTGATCGGGGAGCCAGGAGATTCTAGAGGTTGTGAAATAGAACATGGACTGAAGTCTACAGCCTCTGGCTGTCAGACGGAAGACCTCCAGAACCACGGCCTGACTGGCTGCTGTAGAAGTTTATGTGGTCCTCAGAGCTGGATCAAACCTTTTGGTTGGCTGATCTTTAACTGTCTTTGCTCCAGGGTATATGGGATGCCCTCGGCCACCACGCTTTCATCAGGGACCACTTTTGGTTGGTCCAGACCCAGTGTAGATGTTAGGGTTACTAACCCAGCTCTAGATGCTTGTGGACACACACGTGCAGAGCAGAACGTTGACTTGTGGCCTGGTAAATGTTTTGTACCTGTTAGTGGTCATAATGTTAAGTGTTCTTCCTTGAGATGGGACTTCAGTTGTTTAGCACAGTGATGCAGGTGACAGGACACACACACACCTGTCATCATCGGTGGAAAGGAATCAAAGGGATTTTTCTTCACGTTCCATGAAATCTGGCACCGGTAGGGATGTTAATCCTGTAGTGACCCTAACCCTCCTCCTCGTTTGTTCTACAGCTGACCTGAACAACGTTCGGTTCTCTGCCTACCGCACAGCCATGAAGCTCCGGCGCCTGCAGAAAGCCCTCTGCCGTGAGTACTGCCTCTTCACATGGATCGAACCCTTCTGTCATCGTCATGGTGCTTCTTCTCCTCTGTTATGTTCTCAGTACTATGGCCCACCCAACCAAAGGTTACGGTTTGTTTAGGAAATCACGTTATCGCACTAATCAGCTCACCTCACTCTTGAACAAGACCCCGATACCCGAACCCCTCCACCCTTCATATAGCGCCTTAACGAGGCGCACCAACCCAAACATTTAAAAATGATTTAAAAACATTTTTTTTAATGACAAAAAATAAAAAATGGTGATAAAATAATGTAAGGAATGGATGAGTGAACTCTGTGGATCCCGGGAAAGGCGGAATGTTGCCTTTAGGGAAACCTGCACGGACCTTAACCCTTACCTAGCATGGCTGACAACATCCACCATCATGCAGGTGTAACCCGTAAAGATCACGAGTCCTGTGTGATCTGGTTTAGCCGGTACAGATTTAGCTAAATGTCTCTGTTTGTGTCTCTGTTGTCTCTAGTTGACCTGCTGAGCATGCCCGTAGCTTGTGAGGTGTTTGAGCAGCACAGCCTGAAGCAAAACGAGCAGCCGCTGGACATCTCTCAGCTGGTGGGCTGTCTGACCAGCCTGTACCAGCGGCTGGAGCAGAACCACTCCCACCTGGTCAATGTCCAATTGAGCGTAGACATGTGCCTCAACTGGCTGCTCAACGTCTACGACACGTACGTGGTTCTGAAGCACGTGACTTTGGTCTGCTTCTGGATGTTCTCTAACCCTAAACCTAACCCTGACAGGGGGCGCACAGGGAAGATTCGCACCCTGTCCTTCAAAACTGGGATCATCTCACTCTGCAAGGCTCACCTGGAGGATAAATACAGATGTAAGTGGGAGGACACCAACTCTCGGGGGGCTTTTAAATTATTCAGGCCTGAATTATCAAACATTCCTACAGATTTTTATGCTTCTTGATGTTTTTTACGGTACAGCAACACGATTGTCCGTGTATATGGACAGTAAAGTTTTATCTCATTTGTCATTCTAATAAATCTTCGTTGAAGATGTTTTTTTTCATTCTTAAACCAATATTGAGATCTTGGAGAAAGTAGAGGCTGGTAGCTGACTGGAACAGGAACGCAGCAGTAACGCTGTCCCGGTCAGAGAAGTCAACCGGAATGCGCTGAAGCTGGAATTTTGAGGGTCTGGATCCACTCAATCCAATATGGCTACCTCACCCATTAGAAGTGGTGACAGTTTATTTACACCTCAAACCAGTCGTACACAGTGTTGGTACAGTTGTAGTAGCTCCCCTGGTCACTGAGCCCAGCAGGTACCACGCCCTACTTGGATCATAGACACCATTCCTAGTTCAAAGGTCTGGAGTATCTAGAGCAGGGATTAAAGTTCTCCGTCGTGGCGGCGGAAATCCGTCAGTTGGAATAATCAGAAAAAAGTTCCGTCAAAATCTCTTCTCACGCTAAATGAAACGCGCACCGATGTTGAAACGCGTTTCTCCACCGTCTCAACACCCACACTTTTAAACACTGTGTATGTGAACGGGTTATTCCACATTTTTCAGAAACAAGAATACTGACCTTAAAACCAATCAAAACCCAAATAGTGGCTGCATGTAAACAATGTGAGCCCCCCCCCCCCCCCCCCAACCCCAAATAATTTTCAGTCAGATGAGAATTTTTTGCTTCAATCCCTGATCTAGAGACAGGTGTCCAACTCCGGTCCTCGGGGGCCGTTACTCTGCTTCAACACTCATTAGGTTTTGATATTTAGCCAATCTAAACCAGATTTTTCTTAAGCCTTTTTCCACGAACTCACCATATAAATAACAAACAGGCTCACCCAAAGCCCACCAGTACCCGACTTCCACACACGAGCAAAAAGAAATCAAACTTCAGTAAAGAGCAAAGACGAGTAAGTAGAGGCTCCTGGGACAAATCTGCTCCTGTTCCAACTTTTATCGTTAGTCTTTGATGCGGTTTATTACAAACTAGACTAGAGTTTATGTAACAGCAAACCAAAACATTCAGGATAAACTAAAAACTCAGCCCGCCTCTCCTTTCCCACCTCCCGCAGTCCTGTTCCGGCAGGTTGCCAGCCCCACAGGCTTTTGTGACCAGCGCCGTTTGGGTCTTCTCCTCCACGACTCCATCCAGATCCCTCGGCAGCTAGGCGAGGTTGCGTCCTTCGGCGGCTCCAACATCGAACCATCCGTCCGCAGCTGCTTCCAGTTTGTACGTATCTCCTGCAGATGGTTGCCCTCAGAACAAGGTGTGATCGTAGGCTGTTTGTTCACAGGCAGTAGCTGATGTGTTGAGTTAGCGGGTCTGTACTCATCCATCCCTCTCCCTCAGCCTTCCTGTGGGTTATCTCTGTCCAGATCAGAGAGGGCTTTCTAGTCTGGGTCCTTCCTTTAGCTGTGGTGTCATAAACAAGGCAAACAGCCTGAGCAGCAGATCACTGCGGTGGGAAATCAGCAGCCCCATCTAAAGCACAGAGCTGTGGGTGGGTGTGTCTGGGGGCTCATTATCTGTAATAATCATCACAGCTAAAGAGTTTTGATAATACTTCACATAAATGTCTTGAAACAGTTTTCCTGTTTTATCTTGCACTTGATAGGCCAATAACAAACCTGAGTTGGAGGCTGCCATGTTCCTGGATTGGATGCGTCTGGAGCCCCAGTCCATGGTGTGGTTACCCGTCCTGCACCGTGTGGCAGCTGCAGAAACCGCCAAGCACCAAGCCAAGTGCAACATCTGTAAGGAGTGTCCCATCATAGGCTTCAGGTGAGTGGAGTTGCACTGTGGCAGCGGTACAACCATAGTTAGGAAGGGGTTTCTGCGACATCAATGGTGAAGAGGCTCGCTGAAACACGAGCAAATATCCCCAACAAAAAGGTTTGATATTCACCAATCTTTCCTGGAAGTTTTGTCAGCACACCGGCCGCTGGATGCGTGAGTAAACGTGATGACCGCTTAGAGACGGGGAAGCAGCGAGCTAAGCGACAGCTGCTAACTCTAGAAACTCACAGCTTATATCCACTGTAAGTGTCCTGTCCAGAGACGACGGGTGAGGCAGAGCGGGGGTTTGAATCTTCTACCCAACAGTTACAGGAGGATTTATATGATATCAGCGTGACATCATTCTGTTATGATGTCATTAGCTGAGGTGTACTGTGGACCAAACACATGGACTAGCTAAACCCTTTTCTAGAGGTCTCAACAGATTAGCTTTACATGTGATTGATGAGTTCTTTCATCCAAGTCGAGCTCCGGAGGAAGTGGGACAGCTTACTGGAGATCACGTGGGGTCAGGGACAGAACGGAGACACTAGAGCTGTTCTGTTATTTACACGTCTAGAAACGTTCTTTTGTTGATGCTTGTCTCTTTCTTTTTTCTATTTGTTCTTTCGTTTCCTCCACCCTTGCTTTGGTCAACACCTTTATTCCCTACCGTCGTTATCCCCTTGCACTTTTCTTTTAGTTTCACCTCCCCCAATTGTTCCTTTCTGTGTTTCTCTCCAGATATCGGAGCCTGAAACATTTCAACTATGACATTTGCCAAAGCTGCTTCTTCTCTGGTCGCGTTGCCAAGGGACACAAGATGCAATACCCCATGGTTGAGTACTGCACTCCGGTAAGGGGACACATACGGCCTGCAATAAGGGCAAGAAAAGAGGAAAAGGAGCCATAATGAGAATTTCACAGATGTGAGGATGCATACCAGACATCGTAGTCCTGTTTAAAACCAGCATTAAAACAGGCAGAGAAGATGATTTCATTGGAATAAATCAGTGTCATCTGCATAATGATGTATAATAGAAAAATGGAACATGGAAGAGGTAGTTAGTAATTAGACAGGTTAATGCTAACACCTTAAGAAGATGCTAACAGAGACAAGGTGCTGGGTTAGGGTTAGGATGGTGTACTGGTACTTTTACTCGTTCTGTTGTGGAAAGTCTGAAACTCCGAGAAGTGCCTGAAGCCTGCATTTTTTTAAATTGTGGGCCGATCTATTGACCCTTTGCATGTGACGTCACGCCACTCATGTGACCGCCCCCTTCGCCATGATGGACGACAAAAAGACCGTTTACACCCGTAGAAACTCCAGTGAAGGTAGTCAAAACAAGCCAGTTTGTAGCCTTTTATCATTTTATTTGGTTGATTTGGCAGTAAAATGGTTTTAGCTTGCTGCGTGGTTGGCTGCACTAACAGACAACTATGTAAACTCAACTCTTTTAGTTTTTTAATAACTTTGATGGAGACTGAGGACGGAGATGAACTGCAGCCATCAACCAAGCGGACTAGCATCCCTCAGATTTGCAGCGAACATGTTTTTACCGGGTAAGATTAACGTTCATTTATTTCACGAGGAAGACAGGGACAGGGATAAATGTGATGTGTTTATACAAGTTAATGATAATCCTGATGGACGGGTATTTCACCAGGGAGGCTGCGCTCCGTCCACTGTAGTGTAAAGCGAGACAATTATTAACAATATTAAAGCTCCGATGTATGATTACATGTGTTAAAATTACGTTATTTATTTATATGAGCGTCGCCGTTCAGAGATCTTCTCATTCTCGTGTGAGAGCAGCAGCTGAACCCGGTAACACCACCAGCAACAGAAGCTGGTAGGGATCCGGACTTTTTAAAAATCAGCTTTGGTGTAAAGTGAAACGCTGTTTATAACATAAAGTTATAAATCCAGAGGGGTGAATTTAGGCAAAGTCAGCAACATGTTTACATCGGTGAACAGCTGCAGAGAGAACGTAAGCTAACGTTGGTAAGCTAGTTAACACACCGCTCTCTATGAGCCCCGCTACTAGATACGCTACTTCTTCTGATAACTGAACTGGGCAGGAACTAGTAGAAGGAATGCTGGAGGAGTTTTGTTTTTTTGTAAAATCAATTTCAGGCTCTACTTTTCCCTTTGTTTAGTACTACGCTCACTGTTTACGTGCTTTTGCCGTCCAGCATGGTGGACCCACGTGATTAGGTGACATCGGTGCAAAGGGTCAATAGTGTTACATAGTGTGGTTTAAAACAGCTAGCCAAAGTTACTCAGAGCCACTGTAGAAGGTCCAAAGAGCCCGAGTTAAGCTGTGTAACTGCAGAGGAACTGAGCTTTTGCTGTTTGCTTGTTCGAGTTGAATTCAAATGGAATATAAAAATATATGATGATAATACCTGTATGTATATTCAAAGATGAGCTAAAAGGCAGAATAGAGTGTTTTACTTTATATTGTTGCATTGGAATTTCATGTAGTCCCACTTCAGGCTTTCTAAAAACGATGCCATCAGGGAGCCTTAGGTCATTCACAGGTGGTCAGACCGTGGCGGTAATGGTGAATGATTAATGACCTGTTTTTGTGCAGCACCTTTTTAGAGTTTTACTACCCACCAAGGTGCTTCACCTTATCCATGCACACACACATTTACACGCTGGTGGGGATGAGCTACCATGTAGCTGCAGCTGCCCAGTGGCGCACTGGCAGAGGCACCTCCGGTCCTTTTGACCACCACCAGCAGGCAAGGTGGGTTAAGCGCCTTGCCCAAGGACACAACAGCAGCATTCTCTGGCGATAGCCGGGATTGAACCTGCAACCTTCTGATTACTGGACAACCCGCTCTGCCTCCTGAGTTGCTGCCTGACTTTGCAATCGTGTCCTTTTTAAAAAAAGATTACACCCAGGCTATTCAATTCCAGTCCTGGAGGGCTGGTATCAGCAGGTTTTAGTGGTTTCTCTGCTCCAACACACCTGATTCAGTGGTTAGCAGCTCACCAGGCTCTGCAGAAGCCTGTTGATCACCCGCTGATTGAAACCAGGTGTGTTGAAGCAGAGTTAAAGCTAAAGTGCTGGATACCAGCCCTCCAGGCCCCTGGATTTCAGCATAAAAGGGGTATGGGGGCGGTCTTTGCGCTGCCGCAGATTTCTGTTTCTTTGGGACAAAACTTGCTTTTTATTGCGATTGAAGCCGCGCTCATTACGTTTTTTTTAACAAGCTCCTCCTAAAGTCAATTCAAGTTTATTTCTATGGCGCCAAATCACAATAAGAGTCGTCTCGAGGACCTTCACACACTAAATATTCAATACAGGTCAGGTCATTAAGCCAATCAGAAAAAAGTTTCACACATAAGGAACCCAGCAGCTTGCATCGAGTCACTGACTAGTGAGGTTTCTATATATTACTTGGATCCAGATAAACACAGGTCTGTTGTGGAGTTTTCTTCTTTCTATGATAACATCTCCTTTCAACCTGTGACTTACTTCTGGTCCTCCTCCGACTCTGTCATGTTCCTCACTACACGCTTCAACTGCTGTCCATCTCTTGGGCTGGCGTATGCACTACTCCCGTCAGTTCTCCACACGGTTGTCCTCCTTAAGAGACTCACTCCGCCTCTTGGAGAACCGTCCAACATTAACTCTGATGCCTAAAGTTCCAGATGGTGCTCCATCACCTACCGACCCGCCTCCAATTACGTTTACGTGTGTGTGTGTGTGTGTGTGTGTGGGTATAATTCATGTCTAAACATCATGTACAGACTTGGATGACTTTGATGTCATGCTGTGAGTTTCTATAGATCTGTGACTGCATCCATAACAGTTAAAAGTGAGTAAATGCTCGAGTTTACAGGTGTGAAAATAGACACGTGTAAAGAGTTTCTGTTCTTCTTTGCCAGCTGTTTGCCTGTTTTTGTACCGTGTGCTACAGCCTTGCTGTCTCGGTGACATATCCCACCAACTGATGCAGTGGAAAACAAAATAATGTAGTACTTAAAAAGACTGAGCATTTAATAGTTGGGTAGTTTATTTTTATTTGTTCTTTATTTAACAAGCAAGGTCCCATTGAGATTAGAAACCTCATTTTCACAGGAGTCCTGGCCCAGAGGCAGCAGAAGTTACAGTTACACGGACATGTTTTGTACTAGATTACAGAAGGCAGTTACAACACAGGGAATCCGTCTCAAGGACTCTCAGTCTGGTTTTAAATGTATTCAAGGAGATAAACTCGGGTTCCCAGTTTTCCTGCAGCCTGGTCCATGCAGAAGGAGCAGATGAACCAAAGCCCTTTAGCCAGTTTCGTGCACAGAGGAACAGCTGATCATTTGCACATTTTGCACATTGCAATAAAGAAGGTAGAAGTCTTGAAAATGTCTTCTTTACTTTTGAGGTCCCTGCATACACCCTGACAAATGCAGCACTGTGGAACACCTCATCTCCCTCCCCTTGTATCTGTTAATGCTGTAAAGTATTCTTTACCTAACCTTATTTGACATGTTGAGTCATGTGGAACGGTTAGCTAACAGCTAACTACAGTGTTTTTAACAGGAGATGCAGTAAAAATGTGATCGGCCAATCTGAGACTCAAACACGAGTTTTTTCTGCCCACAAAGTCCTCGTTGCTCAGCCTTTATTAATGCTAGCAACAACAGATCTTCCATTTGGGTATTTATGTTTTCAGGTTAAACACATTTTATTGTTGAGAATATGTCTTTGAGAAAAGCATTTATGATGAGTAAAAGCTGCACGAGATCATCGGAGCACCTTCAAGTAGAACCCAATCTTATCTTTAGCAGCCAGTTTGGATAAGGCTATCAGTGGATTCTACCTGAAGTAGACGTTCCGCTGCCATCTGCGCCGCTGATGCCTCCAGTGTAGATTTGGAGTTACATGGAACTATCTCTTTAATGTAACCCCACCTCACCCTCACCCCCAATATCTCCAGACTACATCGGGCGAGGATGTCAGGGATTTCGCCAAGGTGCTGAAGAACAAATTCAGGACGAAGCGATACTTCGCCAAACACCCACGCATGGGCTACCTGCCAGTCCAAACCATCCTGGAGGGAGACAACATGGAAACGTGGGGTTCACACACACACACACACACACATACACCCTCACACACACACACACACACACACACGCATGCATGCATCTTTCATTTAAAATAAAATAAAAATAAAAAACAAGATAAAACCCACTAAGTGTTTCACATGAGCAAAAAATAAAAATGATTTTAAAATATTGTAATAAAATTGTGAAAGGAACCTTAGATAAAAATGTGAAGGAAAAATATAGAATTGACAGCAGCATAAAAAGAAGCTAGTGAGGATCAACAGGAGGTCACACCAAAGCCAGCCTGAATAGATAAGTAATGGACACCATCAAATCCATCACCGTAACTGGCAAAACACATGCTTTTTAGCAGAGATTTGGTTTTTATCCAGTTTCATCAGGTAGGAGCACTGATTAAGTGAATATCATCATACCAACTTTATATTTGAGGAAACACACAGATGCTGCCAACATCTGAAATCAGGGATAAAAAATATACTGAATCATTGCCACATGTGTTAGTAATAAACCTAACCCTAACCTGTGAGTTCAGCCCAGGCTGCTGCCATATAGTAAACTCAATTTCCTTCATATATGTGGACAAAAATACCAAGTCATATGTCTGAGCAGAGAACATGCTCCCTGGCCTACCACCTTACCGTGGTGGGGAGGTATGAGTGTCTCAATGGTCCTAGGAGCTAAGTTGTCTAAGGCTTTATGCCTCAGATAGGGTCACCCATGGCAATCAGGTGCTAGCTGAGGAATCAGACAAAGTACAGCCCAAAGACCCCTTGTGAGGAAAAATATGAATGGAAACAGTGTTCTCTCGCCCAGACACGGGTCACCAGGGCATCCACTCTGGAGTCAGGCCTGGAGAGGGAGTACGTTGGCGAGCACCAGGGACAAGGTCCTTCCCCAAGTCGGAGAGTTTAGGTGCCTTAGGATCCTACGGTACTTAAACCTAGGGAAAGATGGAGCACGAGATTGATTGGCAGATTGGTGTGGCATCTGCAGTTAAGCAGGTATTGTACGGTCTGTCGTGGTGAAGACAGAAGGTTTTGATATACTGGTTGATCAATGTTCCAACCCTCACCTATGGTCATGAGCTTTGGGTAGTGACAGAACGAGATTATGGATCAGGGTATCCGCGGGTCCTTAAAAAGTCTTAAATTAGCTTTTCCTAATTTAAGGCCTTAAAAGTCCTTAAAAATAACAAATAATCCTTAAATCCAGTTTCTACAGGTCTTAAATTACCAAAGACCCAATAAATAAGATTATTTTATTTCTATAAAATTTTCGTGAATTTCTAGTCCGTGTTCAGCATTTTTGGTGTATGATTTTGGCGTAAGCAGAACTGTTGGTTGTGAAAGGGGGCTATTTTTTTAGATGAGCACATTAGCTGGTTAAGCTAGTGGGAGCTTGCGCCATGGGGATGTGCAAGTTTAATGGTAACTGGATGGCTAATCCCAAGTTCGCGACGTGGTTAGCACCGGTTCCAGGCAATAGCTGGAAATTATAGCTTAAATTTAACTTTTTTTAATTGCTTAAATTTGGTCAAAGTGGCCTTAAAGGTCTTAAAAAGTCTTAAATTTGGCTCCCTTAAACCTGCAGATACCCTGATGGATACAAGCGGCCAAAATGAGTTTTCTCTGCAAGGTTTCTGGGCTCTCCCCTAGAGATAGGGTGAGATGCTTGGTCATCGGGGAGGGGCTTGAATTAGACCCGCTGCTCCTCCACATCGGGAGGAGCCAGTTGAGGTGGCTTGATCATTTGATTAGGATACCTCCTGGACGCCTCCCTGGTGAGGTTTTCCAGGCACCTACAATTGGGAGGAGACCTAAAGGGAGACCCAGGACACTTTGGAGGGACTATGTCTCTCAGCTGACCATGGAACGCCTTGGGATTTCCCGGGAAGAGCTGGCTCAAGTGGCTGGGGAGAGGGAGTCTGGGCCTCTCAACTTAGGCTGCTGCCCTCGTGACCCAACTCCAGATAAGACGAGATAAAAATGGATGGATGAATGGAACCTGTGAGCAGTTTTAGAATCTAAACTTAGTTATGTAGAACCATCATAAAAACGTTCCAGGGCAACTCCAATGGGAAACAGGAAAACAAAAGAAGCTAATTGACTCCATCATATATGACACAAAAATGAGAATTATGAAAATTTTAAAAATATATATAAAGCTCTAAAGCACTTTACTGATTTTATGGTAAATAAAACTTGATTTAACATTAACACAAGTGCAAAACATGAAACATTTCTAGACAGCTATCTATTAAAATCTGTTAAAAGTAGAAACCGGAAGTGATCCAAACATGGAACCCTGTGGAACTCCTTTGTAACTTAAATATTTGGGCACTGAATAAGCATGTTTTTCACCTAAAACATAAACATTAAAATCATTATTACAATAGAAAGCATAAGGTCATCAGTGAAGTTTTAGAAACTTTTGTGTTTTTCTATGTGTTTCATAGAGCACCATTAGACTGAAGCACTAAAGGGTTCATCTAGGAACCTCTGACGTCTGGAGCAGAACACACTGATATATTGTATGGGAATGATGTGTATTTCAACTCTTTGTATACACACACCTTTATGAAGAAGCTAGGTCTCTTTCTGGCTACCTGAATAGAACTCAAAGTTTCACAGTTCTTCATGAAACCGTAACTTGATGTGGGTCATTACCTTCACGTCTTTGCTATAGATACAGTTAGAGTGGGAGAAATCAGACCTTATACTCTGATGCCGTCATTGTTTTCTGTCCAACAACTTCCATCATGCTCCACTTGTGTACTTATTATTGGTTTGTTTTTATTTTTGTCTTACAGTCCTGTAACTCTAATCAACTTCTGGCCTGTAGACCATGCGTGAGTATGCTGCCCCCCCCCCCCCCCCACACACACACACACACACCTACACTCACTCTCTCTCTCACGCACACGCTCTCTCTCTCTCTCTTTCTCTCACTCACACACACCTACACTCTCTCACGCACTCTCTCTCTCTCTCTCTCACACACACACACCTACACACACACTCTCTCTCTCTCTCTCTCTCTCTCTCTCTCTCTCTCTCTCTCACTCACACACACCTACACTCTCTCACGCACTCTCTCTCTCTCTCTCACTCACACACACCTACACTCTCTCACGCACTCTCTCTCTCTCTCTCTCTCTCTCTCTCTCTCTCACACACACACACACACACCTACACACACACTCTCTCTCTCTCTCTCTCTCTCTCTCTCTCACACACACACACACCTACACACTCTCTCTCTCTTTCTCTCTCTCTCTCTCTCTCTCACACACACACACCTACACACACACACTCTCTCTCTCTCTCTCACACACACACACACCTACACACACTCTCTCTCACTCACACACACACACACCTACACACTCTCTCTCTCTCTCTCTCTCTCTCACACACACACACACACACCTACACACACACACACTCTCTCTCTCTCTCTCTCACACACACACACACACCTACACACACTCTCTCTCTCTCACTCACACACACACACACCTACACACACACACACACACACTCTCTCTCTCTCTCTCACACACACACACACCTACACACACACACACACACACACACACACACACACACACACACACACACACACACACACACACACACACACACAATGGTTCCTTCATTATAGGTTGAATATAAAGTTATTTTGGAACACAGGAACATTGTTCTAATCCAACCAGAGGAGGAAGTCTATCTTCCTGTCTAACCCTAGCCCTCTCTAAGCTGCAGGAACAATAGTTTTTCCAGGAACTAGAAGCAGTGATAAAGGGATTGCTGCAGGTCACCCTCTCTTCTCACCCAGACTTTCTTGTAGTCCCTTACAGTTTTGAATGGTATTTCTGATTTCTTATTTTTCATCTATTTTTCTTTACTAAACTAAACCCTTTTTAATGTTAGTTCTCATCCAAGGAGCTTTCATGACATCTTAGACTAAAGGACTTAAACGCATTGATCTGCTCCTGATTCTGATAAAGCCCAAGTCCAAATAGTCCTAAATTGATGTAAAGGTTGTTTCAAATGTGCTATTGCCATCTTGTTCCACTCTGTCGCATCATCCCGTCCACCAGAAGAATAGAGGGCCCTGATTGGCCCACAAATCAGATCACAGCACACTATTGGTTTGAAACCCCATAGAGAGCTGTGATTGGCCCACCAGAACGCTGCTAGGGTCTGCAGAGATTCCATTGGAGCGTCCTACACCAAACTTTGCAAAGCAAGAGTTTAATCTGGTTCTCTAGGCTAATTATGAGACATATGTTCATGTAAAATTCTTATCCTGTTTTTTATATCGTTTCTCACAGGCCATGCTCATCCCCTCAGCTCTCACATGATGACACACACTCTCGGATCGAGCACTACGCCAACCGGTAAAACCCCAGAATACACACTCGTTCTTATGGTTGCTGCTTCTGTACTGAGTCACACACACATCACAGATGCAACACAGAGAGAAAGTACAGTTGTGCCAAGAAGTTTACACATTCTGGTAGACTTTTTGGGCCATTTCCCTAACAGTATGAGTGAAAATACAAAACCTGTTTTATGGGCATTCATATTGTGAGGCAGAAGGTAAAACAAGAACAAAATAAAAATACCAAAATGACCCTGTGAAAACGTTTATACACCCCCAGGTCCTATTGCCCCCTTTAGCATCAAAGACAGCTTGGGGTGTTTTGTGGTCGTTGTGGAGAAGGTTCTGTAAATGATGGAATAGCCTCCATTTCCTGTAAGTTCATGGTTTGTCATGAACAGCACGTTTGAGCTCTCCCCACAGTGATTCAGTGATACTGAGATAGTCACTCCAGAATCTTCACTTTATTCTGCTGGAGCCAGTAGAAGGTCCACTTGTTCTTGTGTTTGGTTTTATTGTCTTGTAACATCCCAGTGCAACTCGTGCTCAGCTTTCAGGCTGTTTTTAATCCCAATGGACATCTAGATGGAAATGAAAGAGAAAGGATGAGCAGGAAAGGAAGAGGTGGGGTGAAAAGTTCACAAAAATAAACAAAGGACATAACGAGTCCACTTCTACACTGGCAGAAAGAGAGAGAGAACGCAAAAAAAAAATGGACACACAAAAATACAACAGAACCAAGATATCACTGTGCCAAATGACATTAGGATATTTAAACCCTAACCCTAATCCACCCGCTTCTTAAAAAACCGAGTCTTGACCCCTCTCTCCATATCAGCTTCAGACCCATCTCCAAACTTCCCTTCATCTCCAAGATCTTGGAAAAGGTTGTGGCTAAACAACTCACAGCTGCTCTTGATGAACATAACATCTATGATAGCTTCCAGTCAGGTTTTCGTAGAGCTCATTCTACTGAAACAGCTCTTCTTAGGGTCTCTAATAACCTTCTGACCCACAGTGATGCAGGGGACTGTTCTGTTCTGGTCCGGCTGGTCCTGACTGCAGCCTTTGACACTGTTGACCATCACCTGCTACTGGAGAGGCTGAGAGACTGGGTAGGCCTATCAGGATCTGCTCTGGAGTGGTTCTCCTCTTATCTCTCTGAACATTCCTTCTCTGTGGCCGTCTCCAAGTTTAGGTCCTCCACCACCTCTCTTACCCATGGTGTCCCACAAGGTTCTGTGCTGGGGCCTCTGTTCTTCCTCCTCTATCTGCTTCCTCTTCAGCACATCCTGAGCTCCTTTAAAGGAATTTCCTACCATCTTTATGTAGATGACATCCAACTGTACATCTCCTTTAAGCCCCATGAGATGTCTAAGCTGCAGCTGTTACACTCCTGCTTAGACTCTATCAAAACCTGGATGGCTGGGAGCTTTCTTCAGCTGAATGAAGATAAGACTGAGATCCTCATCTGCGCTCCAGACAAGCTGGTTCCCAAAGTCAAAGACTCTCTTGGTCAGCTTGCTTCTCACACCAATCCCTCTGTCAGGAATCTTGGTGTGACCTTTGACCCAGCTCTCACCCTGGATTCTCATGTCAGTTCACTTGTTCGCTCTTCCTTCTTCCATCTCAGGAACATTGCTAAGCTGAGTCCCATTCTGTTCCACTGTGAACTTGAGACTGTTCTCCACACCTTCATCTCCTCACTCTTGGGATTACTGCAACTCTCTCTGTCAACTTCAGGGTTCATTTCAAGATCCTGGTTCTGGTCTTCAGGGCCTTACAGGGTCTCCCCCAGAAAATGAGTTAAGTCTGGCGGATTCGGCCGTCAGGGGGTCGCGCTCTCCGTCTCGCAGCGCTCCTCCATGAGAGCGGGGGTGGGCGGGTTGCACACGTTCCGCTGCTGTTTCCCACCAGTATCAGCTGATGGAGGGTTCTAGTTTCATTGCGCCGTTCGTGTCAGCGAACACTGTAGGGTTGGGGAGGGGGGCGGGGCATGACGCTTAGCCTGGCGGGTGGCCAAGCAAAGCCTGGTGGGCCGCCAGGCTTATAAAGCGCTGGGGGAAACCCTGCCTTACGTGGACAAGCACCATCATACATTGGTGATCGTCTCAATCCCTACAACCCCAGCAGGTCTCTGAGGTCCAGTGACCAAAGCCTACTGGTTGTGCAGCACCAGACTAAAGGTCAAAGGTAACAGATCATCTGCTGTTGTGGCCCCCAGACGCTGGACCTCTCTCCCCCTGAGCCTGAGATTAGTGGACTCAGTGGTCTCCTTTAAACTCACCTGTTCAGGCTCTGGTGGGGCCTTCAGATTTCAGATTCATCACCACCTTCTCCTTGTTCTGCTCTTTCTACCAACTCCACCTTTCCTGGGATCCACTCATTTCCCTCTTTCCTGTTCATTCTCTCTCTCTCTCTCTCTCTCTCTCTCTCTCTTTCTCTCTCTCTCTCTCTCTCTCCCTTTCTTTACCTTTTTTAATCTATAATTTTTTATTTATTTGATTTGATTTTTGTTCTTGTGATTTGTATCTTGACAGACTATATAAAAGATTATTTTTTCTTCTTCTACTACTACTAATACTACTGCTACTAATACTACTAGTACTGATACTACTTGTACTATTACTACTGCTAATAATACTACTACTAAGGTTACTGCTACTACTACTACTGCTGCTGCTAATACTACTACTACTAGTACTACTACAACTACTAATACTAATACTACTGCTACTAATACTACTAGTACTAATAATATTACTACTACTACTACTGCTAATACTAATACTACTAATACTACTAGTACTAATACTACTGCTACTAATACTACTAGTGCTAATACTACTAATACTACTAACACTCGTAGTCCTAATACTACTAGTACAACTAGTACTACTGCTACTAATACTACTGCTACTAATATTGCTAGTACTACTACTAATATAACTACTACTACATGGCCCCATAGCTCTGGATTGCTCTTCGTTTTTCAGTTGGTCTGACTTCCTCACTTTCATGGCTTAGATCTCGTCTCCAATAACACTTCTTTACAATGGCTTTTAGCAGATAATGCCGTAGTTGTTGGTATGTCTCTGCTTATTTTACAGTTTTCCTAGTTTTTACATTACTGGATCTTAACCTTTTATTTGTATCACATCTACGTCCTCTATCCAGCCTTTTAGTATTTAGTGTTGTTGTTTGTAGGTTTGTAGGGCGACGGTGGCACAGGAGTTAAGTGCTCGCCCCGTAATCGGATGGTTGCAGGTTCTAGGACATTTGGGAGAGACTTGGAGTAGAGCCCCTGCTCCTCTATGTCGAGGTGGTTAAGGCATTGGGTAGGTAGGTAGGGATGCCTCCTAAGGGAGGTGTTTCAGGCAGGTCCTTCTGGCAGGAGGACCCCAGGTCATCTCAGGACATGCTGCAGGGACTATATCTCCATGGGAACGCCATGGGGTCCCACTGGTACAGCTTGTGGAGGCTGAGGGGAATAGGACAGTTTGGCCTCTCTGCTTGGGCTGCTACCCCCACTACAAAGACTC
The DNA here is from genome assembly GCF_043380555.1 of Nothobranchius furzeri. NCBI lineage: Eukaryota > Metazoa > Chordata > Actinopteri > Cyprinodontiformes > Nothobranchiidae > Nothobranchius > Nothobranchius furzeri. The sequence continues at coordinate 45,740,350 of NC_091754.1, read as the reverse complement.
AGATACATGGTCTCCTCCAGGATCATCCGGATGTTATTTTTTATATCCCGGTGGGATAATAAGAAGAGCATTTTTACACTCGGCCTTCAACTGACTTCATTTCTGACAGAAGTTTAACAAACATGAGATCTTTTCCATTCCTGCAGATCTCGCACCTCCTGTGTCAGGATATGAAATCCTTTATTATCAAGTTTGTGCACAATACTAAACCATCCAGTTTGACTAATGTTGGACTTTGCTTTGTGCTGCATAATTTGCAAGAGTTAAATCATGGAAAAACCGACTTAACAGCGGGATCTGTCTACAGGACATCGCACGTTAACGTACACAGCAGTTCCTTGTGTCCGACACTGGGTCAGCTGAAGATAAAATATGTAATGCGTAGAAATGGTATTTATGCGTACGTGTCTAGTCCAGTTTGGTCACTCATGAATATTCCTCCTTCGACCAAACGTGTGTTTGTACCTGTGTAATATTGAAGCCCCTGTTGGGAGGTGGGTGTGTCCTCTGCTGAATGCCCCTCCCCCCTTAGCTTTGGGACTGACTGCTCTGTTTCTTCCCCCTTCGCAGGTTAGCTGAAATGGAGAATCGTAACGGCTCTTATCTGAATGACAGTATCTCACCCAATGAGAGCATGTGAGAGCAGCTTTTTGTTTGTTTTTGTTTTGCCATGTCGTCCTACCCAACTCACCGATTGGCTCTCTCAGCTGCACACGTCGTCCTTGTCTCCATGTGCTGGCTGTGTTGTGCGTTCATGAATGTGTATTCTCTGAATTCAAGCTGAAAGGTCTAATATCTCCTGGTTGTCTTTTGTCCTTCTCCACTTTCCCAACAAACTCATTGATTTTAAAAAGACAACTATATATTTAAACTCATCTCACCTCCTGGGCATTAACTTTTCTGGATTTCCTTCTTAAAAGAGCATCAGTTGTGGAGGTGCAGAGAGACGAGCCAGACACCCTAGATCTGGACGTCATTGACAGCTGCAGCACATTCGCAGAGCAAAGGTCAAAGCTCAGAGTTGGTAGCAACTTTACTAAAACACATCTCATATCTGGGAGGATCTTTACCCTACAGATCACTTCTTGTATTTATGTTTAAACCTCCCCCACGCCCCCCCCCCCCCACACACACACACACACACACACACACACACACGCCCCATACCCTGTAATGATCCATGAAAATTCTAGTTTTCAAACCAAACTCCTCATGACTTATAGTTTATCTCGCTCCAGCAGACTCCTTGTTTCCAACAGCTTCTATGTGCAGTGGGCTCAGAAAGACAATAAGTGACTCCAGATCTCAGACCTGTTTTTATTCAGTCCTCCCAAAGCCTCCAGGCCCAGAGACGGGTCAGAGTCCAGCCAGAACTCAGGACTAATGAGTGCTTCTGATCTTCTCTCTGCTCCCTCTGAGCTTCAGGTTCTCCATCTGTGTTACAGGCCAGTGCTGCTGCTCTCTTCATTCACCTTATGATTTCTTTTTCTCCATTTTCCTGTGTGTGTGTGTGTGTGTGTGTGTGTGTGTGTGTGTGTGTGTGTGTGTGTGTGTGTGTGTGTGTGTGTGTGTGTGTGTGTGTGTGTGTGTGTGTGTGTGTGTGTGTGTGTGTGTGTGTGTGTGTGTGTGTGTTGTGTGTTGTGTGTGTGTGGTGTGTTCATGCATGCCCACACCCTGGTGTCTCTGTCACTTTATGAATGTGCGTGCCCATCATCGGTGGGTGTGTTTGATGTGTGTATGTGTATCTGCAGCGATGACGAGCACATGTTGATCCAGCACTACTGCCAGTCTCTGAACCAAGGCTCTCCTCTCAGTCAGCCCCGCAGCCCCGCCCAGATCCTCATCTCCATGGAAACGGAGGAGAAGGGAGAGCTGGAGAGGGTCCTCGGTGACCTGGAGCAGGAGAACAGGTCAGTGATAACACAGAATAAACTTTCCCCTGTGATTTTTCACGTGTTCCAAATCGGGTTTAAAACACATTACTGACCAACGCACTTTCAGTGAACTGTGCTGAGTCCAGATTTTATTATAAACGTTATATTTATTCTGACCCAACACACAGTAGTACAGGTATTTATCCATCAGTAAAATGTGTTTACAGCCTCGACAGTTCAGGAATGGGGTTAGGGTTAAACCTGGAGTTAGCGTAAACCGGTCCGTGATTGGTTCTTGTCTAATAACAGAAGTGTTGTTCTTTGGCTGTAGACTAACACTGGTTAGCATGATGCTAGTTATTTTAGTCTATGCTTTGCTCATTAGCATGTTTTGCTTCCAGCTGTTTAGCTAATGTGCTAACAGGGGGCAGTAGGGTCCTTTCTTTCTGTTAGCGTTATGCGCTAACGGCACTTTACTTTTGCTGCTACAGGTAAAGTTGTCAACTGTTAGATCGATTGTAGCTCTCGTCTGTTCTAATGCTAGGTTGCAGCTGTTACTTGGGTTCAGCAGAAGAACGTAGACTTCTCTGTCTGGTCTTGTCTGCAGGAAGCTACAAGCCGAGTATGACCGGCTGAAAAAGGCCCACGACAGAAAAGGTCTGTCCCCGTTGCCTTCGCCTCCTGAGATGCTTCCAGTGTCGCCACAGAGCGCACGAGATGCCGAGCTCATCGCCGAGGCCAAGCTTCTGCGGCAGCACAAAGGGCGTCTGGAGGCCCGCATGCAGATCCTGGAGGACCACAACAAACAGCTGGAGTCTCAGCTGCACAGACTGAGACAGCTGCTAGAGCAGGTACCGGCCCGCCTCAATCAGGACGCACTTGGGGAAATGAATGAATGACATTCATTGCTGTGATGATCAAAACAAATGTGCATCACGTCCTGAGATACCATGGATGAGGCTCTGAGATGAGAGAGCAGTATGAGGAAGCACAGGTGACACGCGTACACCTCTCTCAGGTGGGTTGATGAATAAAAACGTTCCGTCTGGTCGACACTGGTCTTGACCCAGAAACTGGTGACAGTCTTAAAGCCTGTAAGACATCAAACCACCCAGTGTGAGCCATGAGACCAAGGCAGATGGTTAGGGATAGTTCTTCAGCACAAACACCTTTATGTGCGGCTTGGTTATTATCTACTTGGTGCTCTTTCTGAAGGCGGTCATGGATTAGTTCTGTGGCTACCTCCAGCTATAGGTCAACATTGACCCAGTCCACCAGGGCCGAACATCTTGGTCTACTTTAATCGTGCTCGAGCATCGCATACATCTGCACATGCTCGAACGCTACACCTGTTGGGTAAGAACAGGTCAGCGGGAAAACGATGACCCCCATAACTGCTGTGAGGAGATCTCATGAACTTTGACACAGGAGCGTTGGGATCATGTTTAGGCGGCTTGAGCTGAAAATATTTCGCAGAAGCTCTGGCAGAGCTTCCTGTTTGGGATTGTTGGACTTCCTGCTTTATCCATGCTGGGATGCATGTTGTTACATCACTGCTGAGTCCAGAAGTACCAGGTGTTTTCACCTCTGGCCTCTTTTCACTGGTCTGAATGGTCTAACTGGTGTGTTTGTGTTGGTCAGACGGACTCCAAGGTGAATGGCACTGCTCTGTCCTCCCCCTCCACCTCCTCCCAGCGCTCCGACTCCTCCCTGCCTCTTCTCCGTGTGGCTGCCAGCCAAACTACTGATACTATGGGTGAGTGGAGGTGTCTGCAGGATTCTGGTCTTATCAAAAGGGAACAGATTTAGATGGTCTCCCTGCTGATTTCCAGGTGATGATGAGCTTTCCAGCCCATCCCAAGATGCGTCTGGTCTGGAGGAAGTGATGGAGCAGCTCAACAACACCTTTCCTCATAGCCAGGGTACACGGCTCTGACATTTCCTTTTTCCTTTGTTCTGTAAGATCTAGAGTAGATCTGATAGAAGACCAGGGTAGATCTACAACACATTAGCAGCTAGACCTCCTATTTCTGGATCACAGGGATGACTTCACTTTCTTCTTCCTGTCTTCTCTTCCTTACCTTCTTTTCCATGAGCCAGGAGGGAGAAGGGGACATCCATGAGAGGTTAGTGTCTCAGTGTTCCCCTCCCCACCTTCTCACCTCCCCCCATAAAGCAGAACCACGCTGCTGCACCACAGAGACCCGTGTAACTGGGTTTGTGTCTAATCCCCACATATTCAACAGCTTTGGATACAGGAGCCACGTTACACCAGCAGGTGGCAGAGTTGGACTGTTGGGATTTATACTAAGCTTAATAGAACATGTGGTACCAACCAGAACCAGCAGAACCCTAATCCTGACCTCTGACCCAGAACAGAACCAGTAGAAAATAAAATGCTTCTGAAACTCATGAATCCCAAATCAAACCTTCAACAAGGTTTGTGTTCAGTGGAGCGACGTAGACGGGTGGGTGCTCTGCTTTAGAGTCACTATAGGGAATTTACCAAAAATAAAAGTCCTGTTCGTGTTGATCCTTCATGCATCAGGTCACCACGTCCAGAAGTTTGGGATTGCACGTTTCACTGAAACTCATCCTGTTGGGGTCAGAGGTCAGGTTGGGGTTTAGCTTCTCGTGCTACGTCTCTTTAGTAGCATCAACACAGTTCTAAAAGCATGCATCTTCTGTCTGTCGTGTGTTGGTGGACACATGAAAGGATTATTATTGTCATCCATTCACAAAACAATTAAATCTGTATCATAAAAAAGGATAAAAATTAAAAGCACAAATCTAGAGAGAAACTAAATCTGAAACTAACAGACATTTGAGAAGATCCCAGATAGACGTTTAAATTGCCAACCTGAACTAAAGTGTGGTCTGTGAAGGAGGCTGGTCCTGTGTGACCTCCATGAGGCTGGTCTCGTGACCTCCATGAGGCTGGTCTCGTGACCTCCATGAGGCTGGTCTTGTGTGACCTCTGTCAGGCTGGTGACCTCCATGAGGCTGGTCCCGTGTGACCTCCATGAGGCTGGTCTTGTGTGACCTCCATGAACTTCAGATGTTTATTTCTACAAAGTAAACCCCGCCCTCTAAAAGCAGAGCTCAGAACAAAAGACTGGATCTTCTGTTTTTTCTTCTAACTTCATTATTTGGTTCATTGTAGTTTTACCTTCTTCTTGGCTGACGTTTCAGCCAGGGTTGCAACGATTTTAAATGTTGGTGCTACAATTCTAGTCTGAGAAATAATCCTGGTTTCATGATTATTTGTCTTGACTTCACATCTACTACTGTGTTACTATACTAACACACATAGAAATCACACACACATTCTGTTAATTACTGTTATGATGTCCTGTAACGGTTTTCAACCCCAGAAACATCTGTTGTTCCTTTTCCAGAGATTTTCCTTAGAAAAATTCAATCTACTACAGATTTGCAACGTTGATGCTTTATCTCCACCAATAACACAAGCCTGGAGGAGTTCTGCTGTGTGGTGGAGTTGCTAATGCTAACAGTTAGCTTCTACTAGCAGAGATGTTCTCTGCTGTTTCCTGGACACTAAACCAACAACAGCCTTCCCCATCATGAGTCCAGATGGGTGAGTCCAGTGTGACATAGATCTGTCAGGCTTTTCTAATCCTAGTTTCACCATCTGTTTTCTATGAGATCCTACTGCCGGAGATAGGTGTAGGAGACTATTTTCATGTTCAGCCTGCATGAAACACTCAGAGTGACCCGTTAGAATCAGAAATAATCTTTAAACATGTTTTTCAGTGAACCACACCCATCCATCCATCCATTTTCATCCGCTTATCCGGAGTCGGGTCGCGGGGGCAGCAGCCTAAGGCGAGAAGCCCAGACTTCCCTCTCCCCAGTAACTTGGGCCAGCTCCTCCGGGGGAATCCCAAGGCATTCCCTGGTCAGGTGAGAGACGTAGTCCCTCCACCATGTCCTGGGTCTACCTTTAGGTCTCCTCCCGGTTAGATGTGCCCAGAAAACCTCACCAGGGAGGCGTCCAGGAGGCATCCTGCCCAGATGCCCGAGCCACCTCAACTGGCTCCTCTCGATGTGGAGGAGCAGCGGGTCTACTCCCGAGTCCCTCCCGAATGGCCGAGCTTCTCACCCTATCTCTAAGGGAGAGCCCAGCCACTCTTCGGAGAAAACTAAGTTTGACCGCTTGTATCCGCGATCTCGTTCTTTCGGTCACTACCCAAAGCTCATGACCATAGGTGAGGGTGGGAACGTAGATCGACTGGTAAATCGAGAGCTTCGCCTCCTGACTCAGCTCTCTCTTCACCACAACAGACCGGTACAACGCTCGCATCACTGACACCAATCTGCCTATTGATCTCACGCTCCAGTTTTCCCTCGCTCATGAACAAGACCCCGAGATACTTCAACTCCTCCACTTGGGGCAGAACCTCATCCCTGACCCGGAGAAGGCATTCTACCCTTTTCCGAATCAAGACCATGGTCTCAGATTTAGATGAGCTGATTCTCATCCCAGGTGCTTCACACTCGGCTGCGAACTGCTCCAGCGAAAGCTGAAGATCACCTTCTGATGAAGCCAACAGGACCACATCATCTGCAAAAAGCAGAGACCTGATCCTCAGGCCACCAAAACAGATGCCCTCCACACCTTGGCTGCACCTAGAACTCCTGTCCATAAAGGTTATGAACAGAATCGGTGACAAAGGGCAGCCTTGGCGGAGTCCAACTCTCACTGGGAATGAGCTTGACTTACTACCGGCAATGCGGACCAAGCTCTGACACCCGTCATACAGGGACCTAGCAGTCCGTATCAGAGGGCCTGGTACCCCATACTCCCGGAGTACCCCCCACAGGGCCCCCCGAGGGCTGCGGTCAAACACCTTCTCCAAATCCACAAAACACATGTAGACTGGTTGGGCAAATTTCCACGCACCCTCCAGGATCCCTCTAAGGGTATAGAGCTGGTCCAGTATTCCACGGCCAGGACAAAAACCAGATTGCCCCTCCTGAATCTGAGGTTCAACAATCCGACGGACCCTCCTCTCCAGAAAACCCCTGAATAGACCTTACCAGGAAGGCTCAGGAGTGTGATCCCCCTGTAGTTGGAGCACACCCTGCGGTCCGGTCTCGCTTTTTAAATAAGCGGACCACCAACCCGGTCTGCCAGTCCAGTGGGACTGCCCCCGATGTCCACGCAATATTGCAGAGCCGCGTCAGCCAGCACAGCCCCACAACATCCAGAGCCTTAAGGAACTTAGGCGGATCTCATCCACCCCTGGAGCCTTGCCACAGTGGAGCTTTTTAACCACCTCAGTGACCTCAGCACCAGAGATTTGAGAGGCCAACCCAAAGTCCCCAGACTCTGCCTCCTCACTGGAAGACATGTCGGTGGGATTGAGGAGGTCTTCAAAGTATTCTGCCCACCGATCCACAATGTCCTGAGTAGAGGTCAGCAGCACACTCTCCCTACTATAGATAGTGTTGGTAGCGAACCTCTCAACCTCACACACCAACTCAGGCTCCTTCCCCACTAGGGAGGTGACATTACATGTGCCAAGAGCCAGTTTCTGTAGCCGAGGATCAGACCGCCAAGGTCCCCGCTCTCGACTACCACCCGTCACACACTGCACCTGACCCCTTTGGCCCCTCCCATGAGTGGTGAGCCCATGGGAAGGGGGAGCCACGTTTCCTCTTCGGGTTGTGCCCGGCCGGGCTCCTTGGGTGAAAGCCCATCCACCAGGCGCTCGCCAATGTGCCCCACCTCCAGGCCTGGCTCCAGAGGGGAGCCCCGGTGACCCATGTCCGGGTGAGGGAACACGGTTTCCATTTATATAATTCATCATAAGAGGTCTTCGAGCTGCTCTTTGTCTGATCCCTCACCTAGGACCTTTTTGCCATGGGTGACCCTACCAGAGGCAGAAAGCTTCAGACAACATAGCTCCTAGGACTACTGAGACACTCAAACCCCTCCACCATGTAAAGTTGGCAGTCCAGGGAGAGTGAACCACACCTGTAATTATATTTGTCTCATAACCTTTTTTGAGTTCCTGTAAAAAGACAACAAGGTTAAACTGAGAGCTGGTCAGGGTTAGCTCTGAAGGATGGAGACACCAGATTCTTACTAGTACAGTTATTACAGATATTACTTTATCAGTAAGGGTAAATTTTATCATTGTTATGTATAACAGGAATTACAAAGAGGTGTTGTTGATTGAATATTAAAATGGCTTGCCGTACTGGCCTGTTGTAGACTGATACAGGGGAACGTAGAACTGTTCTAATATTACTGTTAATCCGTTCAGTCACTAACCTAATCTGTCTCAGTTAGAGCTAATCTGTCTGCGTGATGATGTCAGAGATGACACTGGTCCCGTGTGACCTCCATGAGGAACCCCTATTTTCAACCACTCCTGCAGCCTTCTTCAGAGCTCGCCGCGGTTGGAGAAGGAAGTGAAGCGCCAAAAGCGGCGAGCTCTGAAAGCTGCAGGAGTGGTTGAAACGTCAGCAAAACAGAAGGTAAAGACTGGATCTGAGTGAGTTTCTGCTTCTGCATAGCTGAATATTTGACCTAGCTGTCTACCGGGTCGACTACGACTGCTCACACTTTAATCCCGTCTCATCAGAGGAGCTTCTTCAGTTCAGCGGTTAGGGATGAGTAAAGGAAGCCATCTTTGTTAGGAGACAACAGCACGAACCAGAGGAGGTCTGATCCTCCTTAGGAATGAGATCAGGAGGATGAGGGGACTCACTACTATGGGTTAGCTTGTATGACTCCACACTCATCATGACCCACCTGAGAAGGCTTCTCAGATGAGACGTCTCTGCTAGCTTACGCTGCTACATCAGCTACAGCCTTGTTTACACACACTGGTGTGTGAGGTTCCTGTGAATGATGGGACATTCTTCCAGTCACTTCTCCTCCTCCTTCACCTTCTTGTGATGCACCATCCCATCCCAGACGTAGGACCTCGTAGATCTTGTTCTCACCCACAGTGCATCAATCAGCTGCTGTCCTCCGTAACAATGTCCTCTTGTGTCTCCTCAGGTCCCAGCATCGGGAGTTTGTTCCACATGGCCGATGACCTGGGTCGTGCCATGGAGTCCCTGGTCAGAACCATGACAGACGAGCAGCAGGCCCCGCCCTTCTGAACCCCCCCTCCCCTGCATATCGCATGCTTTTCTAGTCAAAACAACTGGATTGGAAAGTGTTTACACAGAGAATATAAACGTCTATTTTTGTGAAAGATTGCAGTTCAAATTAAACAAGTAAAAAAATAGATTTAGTAGTTTTCTTAAAACCCCTGAAGTTGTTTTACTGTCGATGGAGGCTGGTTTCTAAACGTCTATGCAATTGTATAATACAGGGGGGGGGGGGGGTACAGGTGTGTGTTCTCATGGTTGGTTTTTTTTTGGGGGGGGGGGGGGTTGGAACATATCTTGTGTCAAACATTTCTGATCATGAGGGTGTTTTTTAAGAAAGACAATGACTCTCTGTGTCTGTGTGTGTGTATGCGTGTGTGTGTGCATGTGCTCGTGTCCGTGTGTGTGCGCATGTGGGTATGTGTGTATGCGTGTGTGTGTGTATGCATGTGCTCACGCCCGTGTGTGTGTGTGCGTGTGTGTGTGTCTGTATGCATGGGTGTGTGTGTATATGCGTGCGCGTGTGTGTTATGTGTTGTAATGTCTCATATCTCAGTCAGAAGAGCGGGGGTGAAACACAGAAAAACTCAAAGACAAAAGTTTTAAAATGTTTTGTTACAAGTTAAAAAAACAGATTTTTCACATTTGGAAATGTTCTGATGAAATCTGACGTGTGTGTTATATTTTTCCTTCATAGCTCAAAAGCGAACACTATTGGGATAATGGGAGAGGACTATTACGGCCATCTTGTTTTCTCTGTTGATGTTCTTCAGGCTCAAACCTCCATTCTTTAAAATGAGGTCATAATGTTTAGGAAAGTCTACAGTGGTAAAGTCAGCGCTACGAGTTGAACCGAAGAACCAGGTGGTGATTTTATTTGAATGAAAAGATTTAAACAAGGCATTATGGGTATTTGTGTTTTATTCTTATTTTGGGTTTTTGTGTTTAACATAATCTTTATTACTCAACATTTCATCTTTAGCATCAAACAGAGTTTAAGCACGGTTATTACTCTGAGAACGTTACATTATCCACAGAGTATCACAGGTGTTGGTTTCCCGTCGCGTCATGGGAAGTCCTCCCGGCTGAGTTAGTCCGTTTCCTGCTGTCGACTTTGTTCTGAGTGTGTGTGAAGAGAGGGTTTAACCCAAGTCTGGTTCATGGTGAGGTCCTCTGATGTTAACGTGTGTGATGAAATTAAATTCATCTTTATTTTAGGATCAGTTATAACCAGAGTGAGCTGGGCTTGCCATCAGCACTGCAGCATCATCCAATCAGATTTCAGGGTTTGATTTCTATTCTTTGTTCTCAGATAACACGTCTGTACTTCACAACATATCAGACCATCAAATGTATGCCTTACTACTGTACTATAAGATGCTTTACTGTAAACCAATAAAGCATGCAGTTATGTCGACTTTATCTCCTGGTTTGACTAAATCCAGTATAAACCCAGTTAGGACCTCTCAGCCTTGTTTAAAGTAAGCATGCAGACTCATTTATCTCCACCAGGTTGGACCCCAACCACCACCCTTTTCCTGTCATGGATCCAGCCAGCTGAAGACCAGGGGAACTTTTCTAACATTATTTCAGACCCAAAACGGGGTGTGAAGGGTGCAAAACTAGAGTTGCTGGTTTCTATATCTGTTAGGGCTGCAACAAACGATTATTTGGATAATCGATTAATCGGATGGGGTCTCGACACGATTAATCGATTAATCGGATTACATGGGGAAATTTTTAAAACTGCTAGGGAAACGTTATTTCTCTCCTTCCTTCACTTTATTTAACACAGCATTATTAGAAAACAGTTCAATAGCAGAAAAACAACATGCCATCACCTAAATTGTCTTATAAGGTGTATAGACAGAGACCCTAAGCTACATATATCTGTGACCTAAAATGCTTGGTCCAAGTTAAACAGCTTAAGGGCAATTCTCATGTGTTTTGTTTGATCTCATCTGTTGACATTTATTTTAAATGTAATTAAACATAGGCTGTGAATTAATCAAAATTGATCACTATTTCCAAAAATGACTGAAAAAATACCAAATAAAGCAAAAGTAAATGAATGCCATCCTCCTTGCGATGATGCCCTGGGCAACTGCCATAAAGTCACATCAAGAAATGCTGCTGATCATTCCAATGATCCCAAATAGACTCACATTAGGCCACATGAAAGCAACTGAACCCAAAAATATATTAACCAGTATATAACTGCACTCTCACACAACACGCCTGCAGCAACAGTTAGGACTCCTCCCTCCCTTTTAAAAGCGTTTTTGCTTCTGAGGACATTGTGGTTGTAAAACCACATGCTAGTAGTCTGGCCCCGGTGTGATCAACCAGTTTCTGCGGGAATGTGACGGCGGAACCAGGGCCAGATTAACACTTTGTTGTACCCTGGGCAACAATATTCAAGGGCTCCATCATCACGACCCGAGGATCACCATAATGTGGTCACATACAGAATATTTTACTGTAATATGCAGTAAATATACTCAATACTTGAATGCCTGACAACACGTAACCTGCCCAGAGTAACCTTTGACCCACCTCGTGTGGACTGACCAATGAGGAGAGGGTCTTAACTTGAGGCCCTCTCTTCATTGGTCAGTCTGCATGAGACTGACTCTCAACTGACGTTCAGTCATAGGCAGCGAAGCGTCTCTGTGCAGCGCAAAAGCCCGGGTGGACAGTTTGTTTAATATAGGGTGACCATATTTCCATTACCAAACAAGAGGACAGGGGATCTGTGCCTATGACGTCACACTATGGCAACGCCACACAAACCATGTTGGGACCCATTTTTTGTAAGAACTAAATTAATATCAGATTCTGCCAATTAAAGGGCTCTAAAACAATTCATATGTAAATATTTTGCATATTTAATGCAAAATCTAATTTTTCTGCTTTAGTGCTGCAACAAGGTTTTATTAATAATAAATTATTATACCTTTTGTTTTACTACAGCATCGGTAAGCTTCCTGTGCACAGATTATTAAGGATGCTTGTTTCAGCTGTGAGATTAGACGATAGGATCAATGAAAAAATAAGTTGTCACACACTCCATGGAAACTTTCAGAGAATCCACAAATAGTGGCTTTCAAATAGTTTTGTTACTTTTAAAAAGTTTAGAAAAGCAGCAGATGAGACAGCATGTCTGATAATTTAGTTTTTCATCTGATAATATTAGAACATGTCAGTAATGTCTGAGGGGCTTTTATAAACACCGTATAACTAACACTACTGGAGAGGGTATAAATTACACAGAGGCTTCTGGGGAGCCCAGTTATGGGGGGGGGGGGGGGGGGGGGGGGGGCATTTTGCTTTGGCCCCCAAAATGTCTTGAAACGGCCCTGGGTGTGTGACTGAGTTTTGAAGGTGATCTGAATTGTATCAGATGTATAAATATAACATGTGTATAACTTATTGTTTTTTACTGGTAAAAACGTGTAGTGGAGACAAATCTACCTACATTTTACTTTTCAACACTTTGTTTTGTTTTCTTGTTTTTATTTAACTATTTTCCTGTCCTGTCTGTCTCTCATCTTTCTGCATCTCCTCTTAATTCTCCAGAAAATCTGTTGCCTGGATTCTTACCTTTTCACCTCATCAGTTACTTTTGAGCAGATCAAAGGGATCTCCTGACCACACAGCGGAGAGCGCGTTTTCGATGCTGCGTGAGGTGAAATCACCACAGCACAGGTGATGAGCTCCGCAGTAGCGCGCTTCAGGCACAAATAAGACAAAATAGAGAACATGTGCGGACATGAACGATCTGTGCTAATTATAGTTTTTTGGTTGAACCACTTTGAGAATGGACCGTGTGCTGGAAGCAGCTGCCTGGATCGCTGCACAACAATGCGGAACCGGTTCGCAGCAGCTCAAGTCTGCCGGCTCTCCCTCGCGCTGATCTGCCGGTACCGGCTCTCCCTTGCGCTGATCTGCCGGCTCTCCCTCGCGCTGATCGACTCTCCCTCGCGCTGATCTGACTTGCTCTGGTCTGCGCGCAATGGCGGGCGGGAAGGGGGGGCGCTTTTGGAAGAGTTGTGCGACACAACGAATCGATGACGCAATTCGTTGCCAACGCTTTTAGTAATCGATTTTCATCGAATTTATCGATTCGTTGTTGCAGCCCTAATATCTGTGTAACAACTTGTCCAGCTTTAGTCCGTGAGGCAGACAACTTGTCTACTTTTAAGGCTAGGCTTAAAACATTTTTATTTGATAGGGCCTATGGTTAAAATCTGATGTTAGCCCAGATCTGGACAAGTGGGGAAGTAGAGGGAGGTGGAGTGTACAGTCGATAAAGACGGCTCTCCCTTGCCCTGCCTCCAACATGCCTCCATTTAAAAGGCTATGTTATCCAGAGTTATCTCTGTAGTTATGCTGCTATAGGCTTAGACTGCTGGAGGATACACTGACCACTTTCCACACTCGACAACTTTCTTCAACAATCTGCTTTTTAACTGCATTATTACCTGCTATTTCAGCTGTTAATTTTTTCTCAAAGTATCTTTGGTACGTTATTGCTGTGTTTGATTTCTAATTCCATTTTTGGTTCTTTTTTAAAACACAGAAAAGGTTTCTTTTTACCTTGCTGACCATTTCGTTCATGGCTGCAAACATCCTCAGAGCTGACTCTTGATGGTGGCGTCACTTCCTTCTCCGTTTATCTGCAGGCAGCAGAGGACATTGTTGCCCTCTGCTGCCAGCTCTCCGATGATGCAGCCCCCTGCACGATCCAATGTGTAGACCCCATCGTCTCTGTTCATAGTCCTTGTGTTGTCCCAGTCCATTATATGGTTTTCTCTTGTGCAGTGATCATCAGAGAGGGGAGAGCTTCCTCATCTGTGCCCCAGACAAGCTGGTTCCCAAAGTCAGAGACTCTCTTGGTCAGCTTGCTTCCCACATCAAACCTTCTGTCAGGAATCTTGGTGTGACCTTTGACCCAGCTCTCACCCTGGATTCTCATGTCAGTTCTCTTGTTCGCTCTTCCTTCTTCCATCTCAGGAACATTGCTAAGCTGAGTCCCATTCTGTCCCGCTCTGAACTTGAGACAGTTCTCCACACCTTCATCTCCTCACGCTTAGACTACTGTAACTCTCTTTTCACGTGTCTGAGCAGAACCTCCCTGAACCGTCTACAGGTGGTTCAGAATGCCTGTGCTCGGCTTCTGACCAAGTCCGCCAAATACACCCACATCACCCCGCTTCTCCTCCAGCTTCACTGGCTGCCAGTCAACTTCAGGGTTCATTTCAAGATCCTAAATGGTCCTAAATGACATCTATCTATCACTAGATCAGGGAACATCTGTGCTGCTTCTGTTATTAGATCTGACAGCAGCCTTCGACACAGTTGACCACGCGATTCTACTGGACCGCTTGGAACGATGGGTTGGGATCAAAGGGTCAGCTCTGGACTGGTTTAGATCGTATCTCCAAAACAGGACATTCTGTGTTAAACTGGGTGATGTTTTTTCTTCTTGGGAGGGGCTCCGGTGGGGGGTCCCGCAGGGGTCGATCCTTGGTCCACTTTTGTTTGCCATTTATCTGCTACCTCTGGGGTCAATCTTTCGTAAACATGGCCTATCATTCCATCTGTATGCTGACGATTGCCAGATTTACTCTCCATTGTGTCAGGAGAAAGGTCACTCTATTCAGTCCTTTGTCTCCTGTGTTAATGAGGTGAAGTCTTGGCTAATGTCCAGCTATCTACATCTGAATGAGGGAAAGACAGAGCTCATTGTTTTTCACCCCAACAGCAGGAATGTGGATCGTTACGCTGATCTTGGCCCTCTTTCTCCATACTCAAAACCAGTTGTTACCAGTTTGGGGGTGAAACTTGATGCTGGACTTAAATTTGATGCCCACATCATCTCTGTGACCCTGTCCAGTTTCTTTCACCTGAGACGCCTTGCTAAAATCAAGCATATGCTGTTGAGAGCCCACCTAGAGCGGGTACTGCATGCCTTTGTTATTTCTCGGCTTGATTACTGCAACTCTCTCTATGCAGGGTTGTGTCAGTCAACACTGCGTCGCCTACAGGTTGTGCAGAACAGCGCTGCCAGGTTCCTGACTGGGACCAGGAAACGGGACCACATTAGCCCAGTTCTGGCCTCCCTGCACTGGCTTCCGATTTGCTATCGCTCACAATTCAAAATACTCGTCTTTGTTTATCATTTCTTCCAGGGTGGTGGTCCCCCCTATCTGGCCACTCTCCTGAACAGACACTCCCCATCACGCGCTCTGCGCTCCTCTGACCAAGGCCTGCTCGCTGTCCCTCGGTCTAGGTGTCGTACCCGTGGGGACCGGGCTTTCTCAGTCCTAGCACCGTCACTCTGGAACCAGTTGCCACCCTCAGTTAGGCTGTCCCCTTCTCTGCCAGTCTTTAAGAATCACCTGAAAACACACCTCCTCCGCTTGGCGTTTCCAGAACATGTTTGATTATGGCCCTCTATTATGTTGAATCCATTCCACAGTTTTCATTGGTACACTCAATCTATCCACTCAATCCAAATGTGTTTCACACATTTGTATTTTACCGGAATGTTTCTTCTATCTTGTAATTTCCATTTTGTATTTTGTAATTTGTATTTTGTAATTTGAATTTCTTTTATTGTTGATTTATTCAATATAATTACTTACAACTGTACCATGTTCAGCGCTTTGGGCTTCCTGACAGGGTTGCGGAAGGCGCTATATAAATAAAGCTTTGATTGATTGATTGAAGATCCTGGTTCTGGTCTATAGGGCCTTACGTGGACAAGCACCATCTTACATTGGTGATCTTCTTAGTCCCTACACCCCCAGCAGGTCCCTGAGGTCCAGTGATCAAAGCCTACTGGTTGTGCAGCACCAGGCTAAAGACCAAAGGTGACAGATCATTGCTGCTGTGGCCCCCAGACTCTGGAACTCTCTCCCCCTGAGCCTGAGATCAGTGGTCTCCTTTAAAAAGCAGCTGAAGACTCACTTGTTCAAGCTGGCTTTTGTATGACCTTCTTCACCACTCTCTCTTTATTCTGCTCTCCCCACCTATTCCACCTTCCTTAGGATCCACTGATTTCCCTCTTTCCTATTCACTCTCTTTTTTAACATTTTTTAAATCACAATTGTCTATTTTTGCTCATTTTAAATATATTTTTAAACATTTTTTAAATGCTTTTTTATATTTTTACATTGTTTGTTTTTGTGAAGCGCCTCGTAATTTTTATCTTTTCTTCTTCTACTTCTTCTTCTGAGGAATGTTTGCTAACACCGATAAACATGTCAAGTTCTGATTCGCAGAAATGATAAACTCAAGATTATTAAAACTAGAGTGACTGCCCGAGTTACTCAGTTTTTCAGCTGACACTCCGAAGTGGCCAATTCAGAACCAGCCTCTTCTGAAACATCTTTTTGACATCCAGCCAAGACCTGTTTGCATGCTGCAAGCTGACACAGCCATACGACTCCTTAAGGGTCCATCCATCTTAGACGCAACAACCTTCATGCCTTTTGTGACCTGGAGACAACTCGAGACCGGGCTGGTTGTGCTGCAGTTAATCTACGGACTTCGGTGCCTTGGGGTCCACACGACTTCCTGACATTCCGGATCTGAACGGGGGGTCTTCGGTCAGGGTTCGTAGACACGACAGATTGTGTCTGATGTTGTTTTATTAATAATCAACTCTAGTTTATAGCAGACAACAAATTCTTTTACACCCAGAACTCACAATCTCTTCCAGATACAAAGGTTCTGATATAAATCTACTTTACACCATCATCACACATCACCATTCTATCATCACACATCATACACTCCATCACATATCATTATTCATAGCTTTTCATGTATTATAATTAGTCTAGAAAATAAAGTTTATTTTTAATCACATACTTGACTCTGAATAAATACGAAGTGTTTTTATGGTCCCTGAAGAAGGGTTAGGTTATTAGACAATCCTAAATTCTTCTGGTTAAACATTCAAAGATCAACCAGCTTGATATTCTATATTTTTATAGAATCATCACATCTTTTGGTCATAATTAAACCCTCCAATCCTCTACAGGAGACAGCACTCTTCCTAGCCTCCCCTTGGGTTTCATGTGATCATTCACCAACTTTGGTCTTTAACATGTTGAAGCCATACAGAAAACTAATATATACAGTATGTTACTTGTCACAATGGCAGGAAAGAGTGCCTCCCCTACCTCCTCTGACATGTCACTGACACACACACACACACACCTAAGCTGGAAGCAGAACCACCACCAGATCTGGATCAGCAACGAGGAAAAGAAGCAGGTTTCCTTCCTGATGACTTCATCTGAGAAACACGAACAAGTTCTGTTTCTCCAGGCCTGTTACCGTAGTAACAGTTCCCTCCCCCTAGGTGTGGCACTGAGCTCCAGGCTGCAGAGGACAGCTGGTTAACCCTTCACACCTGAGTTCAGAATTGAGTCTAAATGAAACTTTTCTGATTTGATTTTGTGTGTTTAGATAATTGTTGTTTTATTGAGAAGCTTCAGATGAATTATTCATTCTAACCTTTTTTTCTGTTCTTTTCCTCCAGCTGAAAAAACTTATTCTGACTTCATGTAAACAAGCTTTCAAGACACAAACTACAGTTGTTGTTTGTGTTTGACAGGATAAAAGGTTTAAAGATTGTTTTACATTTAAAACAACGTCAGGTGTGTTTGTGTGTTAGTGTGTGTTTGTGTTTCTGTGTTAGTGTGTGTTTGTGTGTTAGTGTGTGTTTCTGTGTTTGTGTGTTAGTGTGTGTTTCTGTGTTAGTGTGTTTGTGTGTTAGTGTGTCTTTCTGTGTTAGTGTGTGTTTGTGTTTCTGTGTTAGTGTGTGTTAGTGTGTTTGTGTGTTAGTGTGTGTTTGTGTGTTAGTGTGTGTTTGTGTGTTAGTGTGATTCTGTGTTAGTGTGTTTGTGTGTTAGTGTGTCTTTCTGTGTTAGTGTGTGTTTGTGTTTCTGTGTTTGTGTGTTTGTGTGTTTGTGTGTTAGTGTGTGTTTGTGTGTTAGTGTGTGATTCTGTGTTAGTGTGTTTCTGTGTTTGTGTGTGATTCTGTGTTAGTGTGTTTCTGTGTTAGTGTGTGTTTGTGTGTTAGTGTGTTTCTGTGTTAGTGTGTGTTTCTGTGTTAGTGTGTTTGTGTGTTAGTGTGTTGCTGTGTTAGTGTGTGTTTCTGTGTTAGTGTGTGTTTCTGTGTTAGTGTGTGTTTGTGTGTTAGTGTGTTTCTGTGTTAGTGTGTGTTTGTGTGTTAGTGTGTTTCTGTGTTAGTGTGTTTCTGTGTTAGTGTGTTTCTGTGTTAGTGTGTGTTTCTGTGTTAGTGTGTTTCTGTGTTAGTGTGTGTTTCTGTGTTAGTGTGTTTCTGTGTTAGTGTGATTCTGTGTTAGTGTGTTTCTGTGTTAGTGTGTGTTTGTGTGTGATTCTGTGTTAGTGTGTTTCTGTGTTAGTGTGTGTTTCTGTGTTAGTGTGTTTGTGTTTCTGTTAGTGTGTGTTTCTGTGTTAGTGTGTGTTTCTGTGTTAGTGTATTTGTGTTTCTGTTAGTGTGTGTTTGTGTGTTAGTGTGTGTTTCTGTGTTAGTGTGTGTTTCTGTGTTAGTGTGTTTCTGTGTTAGTGTGTGTTTCTGTGTTAGAGTGTGTTTGTGTGTTAGTGTGTTTCTGTGTTAGTGTGTGTTAGTGTGTTTCTGTGTTAGTGTGTGTTTCTGTGTTAGTGTGTTTCTGTGTTAGTGTGTGTTTGTGTGTTAGTGTGTTTCTGTGTTAGTGTGATTCTGTGTTAGTGTGTGTTTCTGTGTTAGAGTGTGTTAGTGTGTGTTTCTGTGTTAGTGTGTGTTTCTGTGTTAGAGTGTGTTTGTGTTTCTGTGTTAGTGTGTGTTTGTGTTTCTGTGTTAGAGTGTGTTTGTGTTTCTGTTAGTGTGTGTTTGTGTTTCTGTGTTAGAGTGTGTTTGTGTTTCTGTTAGTGTGTGTTTGTGTTTCTGTGTTGGTGTGTGTTTGTGTTTCTGTGTTAGTGTGTGTTTGCGTTTCTGTGTTAGTGTGTGTTTCTGTGTTAGTGTGTTTGTGTGTTAGTGTGTGTTTCTGTGTTAGTGTGTTTATGTGTCAGTGTGTGTTTACTTAGTGTGTGTTTCTGTGTTCACTCACTCAGTTTCAGCACTGAAGGAGTTAATGGTGTGGATGTTTCCAGTCTGGGAAGGTGGAAAGTTTTCCTCACAGTGGGCCAATCAGAACTCAGGGAACACGCACACACACACACACACACACACACACACACACACACACACACACACACACACACACACACACACACACACACACACACACACACACACACACACACACACACACACACACACACACTCTCTACACAGACTAGAAAGTGTCTGGAGTGTTTTCGGCTGCAGGCTGCAAGACAATTTTTGGACTTTTAGGTTTAGCGGCGTCGAAATGGTGACCACCGAATCACCCCAAAGCCAGGACCTGATGGTCCCCCATGAAATCCCGGACCAGCTCCAGAACCAGGAGCAACAGGAAGAAGAGCAGGCCTCGCCCTCTTCTGTTTCAGCAGGACTGGACTTGGACAAGTTCAGCCAGGGTCCTGTCAACGCCATCACTGTCCTCACACTGCTGGACAAACTGGTCAACATGCTAGACGTGGTCCAGGAGAACCAGCTCAAGACAGAGGTAAATGGGACACATTGTCCGCCTGGACAAGTCGAGTCAGTGGGTGTGGCCCAAAAGCAGAGAAAAGATCCTGGTCTTGCGTTTGGGTGGAACTAGTTTTCCTCTCATCTGTAGGTGTTATCTCAGGTGCCACATGACCATGTTCACAGTCTTTATGTGCAACAGAACTTGTTGTGTTCTCCCACTAGAGAACCTGAGTCTAATGGAGGTTCTGGAAGAACAAATAACACCTGGCTGTGACCCAGAATTTGACTTCCTGTTTGTGATGCAGTAACAAAAGACATGAGAAAGTGCAGGTGTAAACTTTTACAAACTACGGTCAAAAGCCACATAATGAGAGTTTTTCAATGAAGAAAATACCAAGATTATTTTACGGGGAACTTTGTGATTGTACTGATAATAAACGGGTCTCATGAAAATCTAACCCTCTAAAATCTAAATCTCTCACCCCTCGTGTGACGGTGAGAATAAGCTCAGCCTTGAAAATGTTTTCTCAGGTCAACTTGGTTGTGAAATCCTGCTAATTCCAGTTTAGGAAGATTTCTGAACTTAATTCTGTGCTGGGTAATGGTCACCTCCAATCAGTAGTCCATGCTTTTATTACATCCCAGCTGGACCACCCAACTCATGGGGATCAGTAAAGCTTCTCCCTCACACCATACCAACTGTATGCCGGCCTTAGTCAGGGTGCGGTAGCACGCTTGCAGTTAGTTCAAAACTCAGCCGCTAGGTTCGTGACAGACACTAGGCGCAGGGAACATATCACCCCTGTGCTGGCATCCCTTCATTGGCTGCCTGTACAATACATGGCAGAATTCAAGGTCTTGGTGCTGCCATACAGGGCCTTACAAGGAACTGCTCCAGCATATCTTGGCAACCTTTTGCATAGACATGCCCCCCCCCCCCCCCCCCCCGCGGGCCCTTTGATCAGCCGGCAGGGAGCTGTTGATCGTTCCACGCACTAAGTGCAGGTCACGGGGGGACCGTGCATTCTCGGTGTTGGCACCTGCACTTTGGAATCAGTTGCCTTTGGTGGTGCGTCAGTCACCCTCATTGGGGTTTTTTAAGACTTGCCTTAAGACCCATTTATTTGTCGAGGCATTCCAGGTTTAGCTAATATTACCCGGTTTCGATGCCCCGGCCTCTTAATCGTTTTCAGGATTTTACTTTTTGCTTTTACTCTCCTCTTTTAATTGATTTTATGTTGGTTTTACGATTGTCATATTTTATTCTGATAGTTTTATGTTTTTATTGTGTTGTGTTCAGCACCTTGGGCGTCTGCACTGGTCGCAGAAGGGGCTTTATAAATAAATGAAATGAAACACATTCAGCTTGTTCAGAACATGGTGGCATGGTTCTTGACTAGAACAGACGTCAAGACATTACCCCGACTTTAAAACCTCTCCACCGGCTCCTTTTCGACTGTAAATCTGTGACTAGCCTTGGCCCAGCATATCAGAGCTCCTTCACATTATTATTCCCTAGGCTTTTATTCCTTAACTGTGCTTTTGATCAGTTATTTTATTTTTTCTTTCTACATTCTAATTCAGGGCTGTTCTGGGCCTGGAGGGCTGGTATCCAGCATGTTTTGGTTTTAACCCTGCTCCAACACACCTATTAAAATCAGCAGATGATTATCATGCTTCTTGTTATTTTTTTTACACAGATAAATTAAAAAATGGTTTTATTTACCTGGCATGTTTCAGCTAGTATCTCATGCCATCGTCAGAGATTGTCGGTGTTGTTAAATGGCCTGTATATGATACAGCACCTTCTAGACTCCTGGAACCCCCCAAGGCGCTTTACAACACAATCAGTCATTCACCAATTCACACACTGATGGTGATGAGCTACGATGTGGCCACAGCTGCCCTGGGGCGAACTGACAGAGGCGAGGCTGCCGAGCACTGGCGCCACCAGTCCCTCCGACCACCACCAGCAGGCAGGGTTAGGGTTAAGTGTATTGCCCAAGGACACAACAACAGACTGAGCAGGGCTCGAACCTGCAACCTTCTGATTGCAGGGCGAGAATTTAACACCTGTGCCCCCCGTTGGTGACGTCACCCTGCATCTCCTCTCAATCCTACAGAAAAACTGTTGCCTGGCTTCCTACATTTTCACCGCTTGAGTTACTTTTGAACTAAACAGATCAAAGGGATCTACCAACCTCAAAAATGACCAGCGTGTGTGCCGGCCACACCCCTGATTAAGCAGGAGACAGATGATGTGCTCCGCTCTGCAGCAGTGAAGCACGTCAGGCACAAACAAAAGACAGAAAGTGCCAGATGCCAAAATAAATGACCGTGTGTTAATTATCGTTTTTGGGGTGGCAAGCTTGCAACACTTTTGGCCGTGTGCAGGATGCAGCTGCCTGGATTGCAACGATCAGCACTCAGAAGAATCCTCGGAGAATCCACATAAATAATGTAATTTAAGTAGCACCACGATCTTTTTTCGAGCTCCCCTGGGTGTGTAGGATGAGGGCTTCCAGGCAGCCTGTTATCCTTCCTTTTATGGATAAAAAGAAGTGACCCCACCAACACCGGCCAACTCTGATGATGGCTAGAGATACTAGCTGAAACATGTCAGGTAAAAAAACATTTTTTCCTAAACTGTCTAAAAAAGAACAAGAAAATGGATAATGAAGATAAACATGAATGAACCTACAAAAGAGAATGCTTCTGCAGAGTCTGATGAGCTGCTGCATGGGTGATTCAAATACTGAATCAAGTGTGTTGGAGGAGAGGAATATACCAGCCCTCCAGGCCTGGAATTGCATAGCCTGGTACTGAATGTCCTTTTTAAATGCCATATCTCACTGGACAGATGTTTTAACTTGTGTCTGTTTTCCTTGTTTTTACCTACAGTATGCCCTTGCCATTGTTCAGCACACTGGTCAGCTGGAATTATGTGTTAAAAGTGCTGATAATAAATTGGTGTGGTATGGTATGAGTGTCAACATCAACACTGCTGGAGACAAAGTTCCATCATTCTGGAAACACAATTGGGTTGGAACCGGGTTTGTCCGAGGGGATCCTGAAAAATCATCAGTATGATTCTGATGAATGAAAGTCTCCAAACTTTTCTGGAGAAGTAAAAGTTAACCTGATTTATAGCCAAGAAGAGCTTGGGTGTTTGGTGCATCCAGGATGAGTCCAGCCTCTTTGAAACAGCATATTTCAGGTCTTAGGTTTGTTATAATGTTGTCTCATTGATTTGTTATTATTGTTATTGTATTTGTGCTTTATATGTGCTTTAACATTTGGAACATATATAATCACTGATGACAAGTGGAATGTGATGATGGGTAATTTGTGGCAGACTGATGATTGGTAGGTGATTGGGGTTTTACACTGAACACAAAAGTAACCGCAACACTTGTTTTTGCTTCCATTTTTCATGAGCTGAACTCGAACATCTGAAACTTTGTCAACATACACAACAGACCCATGACTCTCAGATCTTGTTCTTGTCAGGGCTGGTATGAAGGACTGGACCCAAATGCAGAGTTCGGCAAAACAAAGCTTTTATTTCGGCAAAGGCCTTTTTAACTAAGGATCAAAAATGATCAAAAAATAGAACCGAGTCAAAGGACCCAGATATCAGTAATGACTGGTTGGAACAAAAGAATGAAAACTAATGAATAGGCAACTGAAAGAGAACAGAAGCTGGTTATATACACACACAAGAACAGCTGGGAGAAATCAGAGTGATGAGGAACAGGAAACAGAACTGAAACAGGAGAGGTGACACCACAGGAAGTGGGATGGATGAACAGGTCTCACAGCAGGGCGTGACAGAACCCCCTCTCCCCCAATGACCGGCCCCTGACGGGCACAACGCAACAGCACGGCGGGCATCGAAGTCACTGATCAGAGAGGGATCCAGGATGTCGCTAGCAGCCATCCAAGAACGTTCCTCGGGGCCATAACCCTAGCAGTCCACCAGGAACTGTCGGCCGCGTCCCCGACGACGGACGTCCAGCAGCCGACGGACAGTGTAGACGGGACCACCATCCAGGAACCGAGGGGGCGGGAGAGGTAGGTCAGCAGATACGACTTCACCCGACTGACATAAAATGTAGGGCAGCACCTCATGGTCCTGGGGAGCCGGAGACGAACCGCAGCGGAGTTCACGGAGGGAATGGACCAATGAACTCTGCGCCAGCTTGCGTGTCTCCAATCGTAGGGGCAAGTCACGAGTAGACAACCAGACCCTCTGCCCCGCTCGATAGGAAGGAGTTGGCGAGCGTCTTGAATCCGCCACAGTCTTGTACTGTGATGTTCTGTGAAGCAGAGTGTGGCATGCCTTGGCCCAAGTGCTGCGGTAGTGGCGAATCAAGGCCAGGGCTGAAGGCACCTGAACCTCCCTCTCCTGACCCGGGAACAGGAGGAGCTGGTAGCCGTGAACACAGTGAAAGGGGGGAACCCCGTGGATGAGCAGGGCAGTGTGTTGTGGGCAAACTCAACCCACACCAGTTGTTTGCTCCAGGTGGCCGGACTGCTGGACGCAATGATGCGTAGGCCCTTCTCCAATTCCTGTTTGACCTGTTCAGACTGCCCGTTGGTCTGGGGGTGATATCCTGAGGACAGGCTCATGGTGGCTCCAAGCAGAGTGCAGAAGGCTTCCCAAAACTGTGACACAAACTGCGAGCCCCGGTCAGACACAACATCAGAAGGGAAACCATGGATCCTGAAGAGCTGGGACAGCAGAATCTCAGCAGTTTCCTTGGCAGAAGGCAGTTTGGCCAGCGGAAGAAAGCGGGACATCTTTGAGAAGTGGTTGACCACTGTGAGGACAACGGTGTTGCCTTCCGAAGCTGGGAGCCCAGTCACAAAATCCAGAGATATGTGGGACCAGGGGTGGTGCGGCACGGGCAGCGGGTGGAGAAGTTCAGGGGGACGACTCAAGGAGGTATTTTTCCTGGAACAGATGGGGCAGGCCGCCACATACTCCCAAACTTCCTTCTCCAGGGTGGGCCACCAGAAGCGGGGTTGAACCAGGAAGGAGGTTCATCGAGCTCCGGGGTGACAGGTAAACTTGGAAGCGTGACCCCAATGGATAACTTGAGAGCGCAGGTGTGGGGGAACAAAAAGCAGGCCCTGGGGACATCGGGCCACGGTTGGACACCAGTGGTGGCCTGCCTAACGTTCTCCTCCACTTCCCAGGAGATGGCCCCGACAACACAGGAGGGAGGAAGAATGCTCGCCGGCGGGTCCGGGGTAAGGGGGGTGGGGGGGTGGGGGGGGGGCAATCCAAATGAGAAAGGGCATCGGGTTTACTGTTTCTAGATCCTGGGCGATAGGAGACAGAGAAACCAAAGCGTGCAAAAAACAAGGCCCACCTGGCCTGATGTGGGTTAAGCCTCTTCACCCCCTTGAGGTATTCAAGGTTTTTATGGTCTTTCCAGACGATAAACGGCTGCTGAGAACCTTTGAGCCTATGGCGCCACTCCTCCAAAGCCACCTTGATGGCCAAGAGTTCCCGGTCCCCCGCATCGTAGTTCCACTCTGCGGGCGACAGTTTATGGGACAGAAAGGCACATGGGTGGATGCGGTTGACGACAACCGACCGCTGGGACAAGACCGCCCCAACACCAGAGGCTAAAGCATCCACCTCCACCACAAACTGAAGCGCGGGGTCAGGAATGTTGAGTATAGGCGCCGAGACAAAGGTGTCCTTCAACCTGCAAAAGGCTGCGTTAGCTCGGGGAGACCACACAAACCTGGATGATGGAGAAGTCAAGCCCAGCAAGGGGGCCGTGATAGTGCTGAAGCCTCTGATGAACTTCCGATAGAAATTGGTGAACCCCGGAAACCGCTGCACATCCCTCCTTAAAGTCGGAACCAGCCAGTCTCTAACCACCGCCACCTTGCCAGGGTCCATCTGGGTCCTGCCCTGCTCCACCATGAGACCAAGAAAAGAAACACAGCAAACATGGAAAGTATTTGCCTTTAACAAAAAGGCCATGATGGAGAAGGTGCTGGAGAACCCAATGAACATGGTCAGTGTGTGACTGTAAATCAGGAGAGAAGACAAGAATGTCATTCAAATAAACGACAACAAAGGTATTGAGCATGTCTCTAAGCACATAAGTTATCAGTGACTGAAAGACAGCGGGAGCATTAGTGAGGCCGAATGGCATTACCAAGTACTCGTAATGTCCACTAGTGGTGTTAAAAGCAGTCTTCCATTCATCCCCCTCCCGCATCCTCACTAAATGGTAAGCGTTTCTTAAATCCAGTTTGGTGAACACCTTAGCACTCTGCAAAAGGTCCAAAGCAGAAGATATTAAGGGGAGGGGGTACCTGTTCTTGACGGTAATCTCGTTGAGTTCACGGTGGTCAATTCATGGCCTAAGGGTCTTGACCTTCTTGGCCACAAAGAATAACCCCACCCCAGCAGGAGAGGAAGAGGGATGGATAAGACCGGCCCGTAGAGCAGAGTCCACATTCTCCTTCATGGCCTGGTGTTCTGGGGCTGATAGGAAATAGAGGCGACCCTTGGGTGGTGAGGTCCCTGGTAGAAGGTTAATGGCGCAGTCATACGGCCGATGCGGAGGTAACAAGGCTGCCCGGGACTTACTGAAAACCTCCTTCAGGTCGTGATAGCAGGCAGGAACCGAAGACAAATTAGGGGAATCCTCAGCCGGCGTAGCAGCAGTTGCAGAGTGTGGCAAACTCTGTGAATCCTCCAGACAACGGCAAGACCAAGCACTGACAGAACCAGTCCTTCAGTCAATAGCTGGGCCATGCTTGACTAGCCAAGAATGTCCCAAAATCACCCGGTGCAGGGGAAAATATGAAACGAGGAAGCCGATGGTCTTGGTGTGTTGGTCTGGGAAGGCGAGCACCATAGGGGCAGAGTGATGAGACACGGAGCATATCAGACGACCATCCACAGCAGTAACCTGCAGAAGTTTCTCAAGAGGTAGCACTTGGAGCCTCACTCGTTCTGCAACAGACAAATCCACGAGGTTTGCTTCGGAACCAAAGTCTATGAGGACGGGCGGTTTGACGATTCGCTCGGGGCTGGTCAAAAGAACCATGGGATTGGTCCTCCTGCTTGTAGCCAAAACCTGGGTACGACTCCCCATGGGCCTTGGAGTGGGACGTGGCCTACGATTAAAGGGACAGTTGGGCAAAATGTGACCAGCCTGGCCACAATACATGCATAATCCCAACCTCCACCACCGCTGCCGTTCATCTGCAGAGAGGCGGGTTCGGCCAAGCTCCATAGGTTCAGCTGGTTCAGGCGACCAGTGCCTGTCCCGGTGACCATCGGCTAGATGAAGGATGCTCCTGGTCCCCCTGCCACCCCGCCACAGGCACTGTCATTCAAATATAAGCAGTGGCTAGTGCTGGGGGTAACTCCCTCTCCCTCTGCCTGTCGAGGAGTCTCTTTTCGATCTTAATGGCAAAGGCAACGAGAGCGTCCAGGGTAGTGGGGAGGTCAAGAGGGGCCAGACAGTCTTTAATGTTGTCAGAGAGACCGTGCAAAAAGGCATCACAGAGGGCAGGTCTATTCCAGTCGCTACCTGCTGCCAGGGTCCGGAACTCGATGGCTTAATCAGCGACCCATCTCTGGCCTTGCTGCAAACTGCAGATGGTCTGAGCAGTCTCATGGCTGGGGCGGGTGTGGTGGAAGACCTGCTTGAAGCTATGAATAAAAAGTTCCAAAGAGTCACATATGGGAGATTGGCACCCCCACTCGCTCGTGGCCCAAGCCTCGGCTCTCCCTTTCAGGTGGGAGATGATAAATGCCATCTGTGGGGTATGAGTCAGTCAAAATTTCAAAGTGCAAGGAGCACTGGGTTAAAAAGCTTGACAGTTCCTCAAATCCCCAGAGAACCTGTCCGGATGAGCCAGGTGGACTAGCAGAGAAGGCAGAGGATGAAGAGACGTAGATGCCTGAACAGGAGCCAGTGGAGGTGGTCCCGCGACATCATCAGCGGAGACGGAGACGGCAGTAATGGATGCGTCCTTACTAGATGAGGGTGCAGCACCGGGCTGCAGACTCTGCACCCGCTCAACGAGAAACGTAAGCTGCTCACACACAGACGCCATGAAATGGTCCTGACGAGCCGACATCTGCACGAAGCGTTGAGTGAGACCCTCCAGCTGCTGCTTCTGCAGGTGAAGGAGCTGCCCCTGACCACTGAAAGCGGTCCGGACTGGATCTGAACCTGCTGAGTCCATTGTTGGCCAGTTCGTACTGTCAGGGCTGGTATGAAGGACTGAACCCAAATGCAGAGTTCGGTAAAACAAAGCTTTTATTTCGGCAAAGGCCTTTTTAACTCAGGATCAAAAGTGATCAAAAAACAGAACTGTGTCAAAGGACCCAGATATCAGTAATGCCTGGCTGGAACAAAAGAATGAAAACTAACGAACAGGCAACTGAAAGAGAACAGAAGCAGGTTGTATACACACACAAGAACAGCTGGGAGAAATCAAAGCGGGGGTGGGGGGGGTGTGCACACGCTGCTGTTTCTCACCAGTATCAGCTGATGGAGGGCTCTAGTTTTGTTGCGCCGTTAGTGTCAGCGGACATGATAGGGCTGGGGGGGGGGGGGGGCGGGGCATGTTGCTCAGCCTGGTGGGTGGCCAAGCAAAGCCTGGCGGGCCGCCAGGCTTATAAAATGCTCGGGGAAACCCTGTATATATATACATATGTGTGTGTGTGTGTGTGTGTGTGTGTGTGTGTGTGTGTGTGTGTGTGTGTGTGTGTGTGTGTGTGTGTGTGTGTGTGTGTGTGTGTGTGTGTGTAGGTATGTATGTATGTATAGGGGATTAATTGGGAACTTTTTTGGTTTAAGCTGCACCAGGTGGAAATGGAGGGTGTGGTCAGAGGGATCCAGGCTGACATGACCAAACTGTCTAAAAGTCACAGCCACACCTCCAACACCGTCAGCAAGCTGCTGGGACAAAGCCGTAAGCTGTCTGCTACCATGAAGGAAGTAAGTGAACGCACCACACATCACCTGTTACACACTTTCAGTCTCAGCTGTAACCACCTACTGTACCTATCAAAGACTGAATCAGACTTGACTCACCTGACTCTATGGTCCTCTGGTCATATTTCTTTAGGTTCGTGCCAGGATGGAGCGTCAGGATGCCCAGGTGAAGAAGCTTGAGGCAAACCATGCACACTTGATAAGCAGAGACAATTTTAAAGTGCTAATATTTCAGGTAAGTGACAGTAAAGACAGGTCAGGACTTGTTTCATGCTGGGAAATTTTGTCTGTTTAGCCAAATGCTGTTCTTAAGTCCTTATTAGGATATGCTGCTGCAGGATGTGAGCCAAGCCATTGTAATATATAATAACTCTTTGATGACTTGATTATTATTACTCTGAGCTACTACAGCAATCAATTTTCCCCTGGGATTAATAAAGAATTTTTGAATTGAATTATGAATTTAAGTGAATCGAAGAACTCTAAAGCAAAGGCCCGTGCAGGCAAATGGAACCGTAAAACCACAATATTTGCCAGTACTTAGTATAGCACCTGTTCTTCCAGGGTACTTCCAATACAATGTGGGAAGTGCCAGTACTCTACTGTAGCACCAACATTATGTGGGTAGTATTAGTGCTCCGAGAGTGGTGCATTGAGTGAAGTACCAGTACTCTAGTGAGTAGTATTTTTTTTTATGTAGCACTCATCACAGAAAGAGAATCACAAAGTGCTTCACGGAGATCAACAAAACAAATCAAATCATAAATATCTTAAAAACAGAACAACAAATATCATAAAGATCCATTCGGACCAGAACCTCTCGCCACAAGAACAGATTTTTCCCCTCTGCAGTCGGACTCATGAACAACAATCGTAGACCTGCCCACTCCAGCTGCTTGGTTCCAGTCACCTGACCCTGTGTTCTGTTTGTACCTCTGACCAGTCCTTTTAGATGGAGGCATGTTGGAGGCAGGGCAAGGGAAAGCCGTCTTTACCGACTGTACACTCCACCTCCCTCTACTCCCCCACTTGTCCAGATCTGGGCTAACGTCAGCTTTTAACCATAGACCCTATCAAATAAAAATGTTTTAAGCCTAGTCTTAAAAGTAGACAAGGTGTCTGCCTCACGGACTAAAGCTGGGAGCTGGTTCCACAAGAGAGGAGCCTGATAGCTAAAATATCTGCCTTCCATCCTGTTTTTAGATATTCTGGGAAGCACTAAGATCCCCTTTAAGTAATGTCAGCATACACTGGTTTGTTTACTAATCCGTAGTGGCATCTCTTGTCCTTTTCAGGAGGAGAATGAGATTCCCAGCACTGTTTTTGTGAAGAATCCTCCTCCATTCCCTCGTGATGAGATTTTAGAGGAAGGAGAGGATTCTGTACCAGGTGTCAGTGATGATAAACAGGAATTGGGTTTCCATACCATTGATCTATCATCTGATGAAGATGTTGGCCTGGAACCTGACCTTGAGGAAGATGAGGCATGGTCTTATGATCTCGGGAACTGTGAAGAAACCACAGCTGAGAAACTGAAGCGATCCAGCCTTATGAGGGTACACCCTGCAGACAAGTGAGCCAACATCCAGTTAAATCTACGGAGGTAACTGTGTCTGTTTTTGTAGGTTGAAAGTCTGAAGAAGGCCTTCTCCAAGCAGAACATTGAGAAAAAGATGACCAAGTTTGGAACAAAGATTGTTTCTGAAGAACAACGAGAGAAGATCAAACAGAAAACAGCCAGTCTGAAGGTTTCACCTCTGAAATTTGGCATCAAGAAGGTAGAAACAATTTGTCTCATGACACCAAAGCCTTAGTTTCTGTCAGGCTATCCTGAACTAAACCCAACGTTCTCTTGAAGCTTCTCAAGGCTCCGTAATAAAGAAGAGGTTTAGCAAAAATCAGTCATTTCATGTCCAAGTTCAGGAAGCATCAGTACCAGGGGGGAAGACGAAAGGCTTGTGGAAAGGCATACTTGGAAACAGTGTCACCATTTCCCTTTCTTCTTTCTTCTGAATTATATGTGTGTCATGGCTTTACAAGAAAACTTTATCATTTCTCTAAATTACTTTCCTGACACCATAATTGACACAAAGAGTGAGACACATTCCACTTCGAAATCATTTGAGCATACCAAGCAAGACTGCTACATGCCCCCATCTGCCCCTGCCTGTGCCCTGTCAGCTCTCAGTGAATTAATTGCCCCTTAACGTCCTTTAACTCTGCAGTCAGAGACGCCAGGGTTTCCTATTTCTCCAACCTGGTGTCCCAGAGCAAAGGGAACCCCAAGGTGCTGTTTAACACCATCAGCAGCATCGTCTCTCCTGCCTCTCCTACAGCCTCCATCCACTCTGTTGCAGATTGTGAGAACTTTCTGTCTTTCTTTGTGGACAAAGTCAGTAAGGTTAGATCTAGCATCTCTCCTTCAGCCTTATCGCTGCCTCTCCCAACTCCAACCAGGCTGATCATCCTAGATAGCTTTGCTCCCGTTTCTTTGCCTGAGTTAACCAAACTAGTTAACTCTATGAAGACCTCTGCATTCCCCCTCAACATCTTACCCTCATCTTTGTTTAAAAGTGCTTTTCAGTCTATCGGTCCCAGTGTGCTCTCTATAATTAATGCTTCTCTGGTCTCTGGTCAGGTCCCTGCTTACTTTAAGAATGCTGTAATCCACCCGCTTCTTAAAAAACCGAGTCTCGACCCCTCTCTCCATAGCAGCTTCAGACCCATCTCTAAACTTCCGTTCATCTCCAAGATCTTGGAAAAGGTTGTGGCTGAACACCTCACAGCTGCTCTTGATGAACATAACATCTATGATAGCTTCCAGTCAGGTTTTCGTAGAGCTCATTCTACTGAAACAGCTCTTCTTAGGGTCTCTAATGACCTTCTGACTCACAGTGATGCAGGGGACTGTTCTGTTCTGGTCCTGCTGGATCTGACTGCAGCCTTTGACACTGTTGACCATCACCTGCTACTGGAGAGGCTGAGAGACTGGGTAGGCCTATCAGGAACTGCTCTGGAATGGTTCTCCTCTTATCTCTCTGAGCGCTCCTTTTCTGTGGCCGTCTCCAAGTTTAGGTCCTCCACCACCCCTCTTACCCATGGTGTCCCACAAGGTTCTGTGCTGGGGGTCTCTGCTCTTCCTCCTCTATCTGCTTCCTCTTCAGCACATCCTGAGCTCCTTCAAAGGAATCTCCTACCATCTTTACGCAGATGACATCCAACTGTACATCTCCTTTAAGCCCCATGAGATGTCTAAGCTGCAGCTGTTACACACCTGCTTAGACTCTATCAAAACCTGGATTGTCCGGGGCGCTTTCTTCAGCTGAATGAAGATAAGACTGAGATCCTCATCTGTGCCCCAGACAAGCTGGTTCCCAAAGTCAGAGACTCTTGGTCAGCTTGCGTCTCACACCAAACCTTCTGTCAGGAATCTTGGCGTGACCTTTGACCCAGCTCTCACCCTGGATTCTCTTGTCAGTTCTCTTGTTCGTTCTTCCTTCTTCCATCTCAGGAACGTTGCTAAGCTGAGTCCCATTCTGTCCCGCTCTGAACTTCAGATTGTTATCCACACCTTCATCTCCTCATGCTTAGACTACTGTAACTCTCTTTTCACGTGTCTGAGCAGAACCTCCCTGAACCGTCTACAGGTGGTTCAGAATGCCTGTGCTCGGCTTCTGACCAAGTCCTCCAAACACACCCACATCACCCCGCTTCTCCTCCAGCTTCACTGGCTGCTAGTCAACTTCAGGGTTCATTTCAAGATCCTGGTTCTGGTCTATAGGGCCTTACATGGACAAGCACCATCTTACATTGGTGATCTTCTTAGTCCCTACACCCCCAGCAGGTCCCTGAGGTCCAGTGATCAAAGCCTACTGGTTGTGCAGCGCCAGGCTAAAGACCACCTATTCAACCTTCCTCAGGATCCCCTGATTTCCCTCTTTCCTATTCTCTCTCTTTTTTAACATGTTTTAAATCACAATTGTCTATTTTTTTGCTCATTTTAAATATGTTTTCAACCATTTTCTAAATTATTGTTATACTTTTACATTTTTTGTTTTTGTGAAGCGCCTCGTGATTTTTATCTTGAGAGGCGCTATAGAAATGATATTTTCTTCTTCATCTTAAACCCCCTCTGAATTCTTGTTAGGTGATTTGAGCTGGGACGTTCTCAAGCTGTCTACTTCTCTGCAACTTCAGCTGAATGCTTTCAACCTCTTTCAGATTGTACAATCTCTGACTAGATTTAGCAATAAGTCCTTAGATAATGGAACATTAATTGATATAATTCTTACCAACAGACCAACAAAATACTCATCTGCAGTTTCTTTCCAAAGCCTTAGTGACCATTGTATTAGTGCTTGTGTCCGCAATGTTACAAACACTATACAACCTCCCCTAATTTTCAGTAAACGAATGCTAAAAAACTTCAATGAGCAGGCCTTTTTAAAGTCCCATAGTTGTCACACACACACATTGGTGCAGTGTGGTGAAAATTGTCCTCCACATTTGACCCATCCCCATGGGGAGCAGTGAGCTGCAGACACGGCCGCGCTCGTGAACTTTTAGTTTAACCCCTCAATCCAACCCCTTAAAGCTGAGTGTCAAGCAGGGAGGCATTGGGTCCAATTTTATAAAGTTTTTGGTATGAACCGACAGGCATTTGAACTCCAATCTCCCAGTCCCAGAGCAGACACTCTATCACTAGGCCACCGAGCTGATTATATGACTTGGTGAAATCAGATCAGAATGAGAATGGTTTTTTATCTATATGTGCAATAAATCACATTAGGAAATTGCTGCTGCAAAAGAACAATAATATATAATTAGTCTCGTTCCTACTGTTGAGGATACTTGGTCACTTTTCGAAAACTCCTTTATCTTGATTTTAGATAGCCATTAAATCGTTTCAGTCCCTGGATCATCACTGAACTTTCAGAACTGATTCGTCTAAAACATCAATGTTGGCAAAGAGCAAAGACGTCCAAGAATATCTGCGACTGACAGTCCTTCAGATCTATAAGGAACAAATGTTGCCGGTCAATCAGAAAAGCTAAAACTGAATATTATAATAAGCAGTTTCTGATGAGTAGTTCTGACTCCAAAACATTCTGGCAGTGTCAAGACTATGGAAAACACCAACAAGTCCTCACACCTGCCAAATGCAATCACATCTGATGGTGTTGATGTCTCAGATAAAACTAAAATGGTAAATTCTTTCAATAATCACTTTATCAAGTCTGGTCATGCCTTTGCTACAGCTTCACCCATCTCTGAGGTCTCTGACCTCGACTCAGCTATATGAAATGATTCCCTCCCCACAACCAGTTCCTGTTTTTTCCATTCAGTTGTTTCAGGTAAACGAGGTACTTGATGAGTAACTCAGGTTAGATCCTCACAAATCAGCCAGACTGGGTACTCTTGACCCTTTCTTTCTGAAAATAGCAGTGTGTGTGTTATTGCTGCACTTATTACCCATCTAAAACAAAATTCACGATCATCAACCATAACATCAACTTTCCACCCTAGTATTGGTTCCCTGGATGGTACCAACCTACAAATTGTCACTTCTTATTAGTATCTGGATATCTGGCTTGACAGCACACTTTCATCTTACATTCAGTTCATTACTTTCTAAAGTCAAGTCAAGAATTGGGTTTCTATAGCAACAGGTCATCCTTTACTCATTCTGCAAAGAAAACCTTGGTCAATCCTTCCATCATTTATAGGACTGCGTCCTAAAAACTTCTTCATGAACTCGACGTCATTTATCACTCAGCACCCCGTTTGGCCACTGGTGCCCCTACACTGCTCATCATTGGAATCTGTACTCACTCGTTAACTGGTCATCCCACCATTCCTGCAGGGTGTTACATCGGGTTAGGGTTAGGATTACCCTAACCCTAACCCGTCATATCTTTTCTCATCATCACTTCCAACAACCAGCACCATTTACATTCCAGTAACTTCATCTCTACGGTTATTCCCAAAGCTCGCACCTCCTTTTGCCGCTCCTCATTCCAGTTTGCTGCTTCCAACGACTGGAATGAGCTGCAGAAACCACTGAAGCTCACCACCTACATTCCATTATCTACCTTCAATAATTCATGGTGATCAATAGTTTCTGATCAATGTTCCTGCTTCTGAGTACTAAAGACCGTTTTAGTCTGTTCTGATTGCTTGTGCATGTTATATATGAGAACAGTCCTTTGTCTTTATGTCAGACCGTTTATCTGATTTTATCTTGTATGTTTTTATTTTTTCTGTTGTTCTTTGGTGTAAAGCTGACTATGTGTCTGTTGCTGCTGTCTCTTGGCCAGATCGTTGTCGTAAATGAGAATGAGTGCTCAGTCCACTCACCTGGATAAATAAAGGTTAAATAAAAATAAATAAAACATTAATGGGGGGTCTCAGCTTAATAATATAAAGAGCCTGAGGGTACAGTGTCCTTGAGGGAGGGGTGGTGATCGACGCTGTTCAGTTAGGTCTTGCATTCCTCCAGCTATAGGGAGAG
This sequence comes from Nothobranchius furzeri, assembly GCF_043380555.1. Classification (NCBI taxonomy): domain Eukaryota; kingdom Metazoa; phylum Chordata; class Actinopteri; order Cyprinodontiformes; family Nothobranchiidae; genus Nothobranchius; species Nothobranchius furzeri. Next base: position 45,705,211 of record NC_091754.1, on the reverse strand, counting down.
TGAGAACAGTCCGCGCTGGAAATGTGTGGAGTCTTTGATGATAGAGGCAGCTCTTCTGAGGATGTAATTATTTTGTTCCTGATCCAGATCCTGACCATAGGTGAGGATAAAGACAGAGCAGTAAATCTAGAGTTCTTCTATCCAATCAAAGGCCCAATCCTTAGTTCCTTCTCTCCTTCAGGTATTCAACGGGTTACTAGAACTCCACCACTAGAGACAGAGAATTACTTCACCTGGTGGAGCATTCCACTCATAAACCAATCTGGATTTGATCTGGTATAAGTTTCAACTGTAGATCTTTCTCTTTTGGTTCTTATAATGTTCTGCTTCTGTTGTCCTCTGTGTTCTCAGCCACGCAGCAGCTCAGACTCTCAACCTCCAGAAGCCTCTGGACAGACAAATGAGCTGTCCAGCACTGAGACCAACATTCAGGTCCCAACCACTCAAGGCAGCATTGTGCAGGAGGTCACCTTTACTGAGGTCCATGCCGAGCTGGCACCAGCGGAGCAGGTCAATGATGAGGGTGCAGAAAAGGAGATAAAGGAGGAGGAGGAAAAGAAGGAGAAGGAGGGGGTGATTGAGGGTTCAGTGGTGGTGGAGGCCGAGGTGTCTTTAGTCTCTGAAGGAGTCAATGAGGAGTATGCTCTGTCCTCCACCCTCCCTCAAGAGGACAGAGGAGCAGAGGAGGAAAAGAAGGACCATGAATCATAAACACTTGTTAATGAACCAACAAATCAGATCTGACCAATCAGAGCTAAGACCTTTTTAAAGGAGCCATTCAGCACTTTCATGATTGGATTAGGAGCTAAAAGACACATTTTCTGTTTGCTTTCCTTAACATTATAATAAATTTGCCAAAAGTTCACTAGTGTTCCAAAGTTTGCCAACTTTCTTTTAAAGGTTTTCCAACATTCCTACAATATTCCATCTAAAGTTCATAATACATTCCCCAACATCCTCCTGGCTGCAAGTCCAAAGAGATCGAGTTAGAACAGTTGGACAGCAGATTGGTTCCTTTAAACCTGAGCTCTAGGTTTGTTTTGTTGATTAAAAGTGTTCTTTCATTGGTTTTTCTCTGCTCAGACACCTGAAGGTGATGCAGATGTGTAACATTTTTATAAAGTATGAAACAAAATGATTTAAAGAACTAGTGTTCTGTAAACAGTGATGTTCTGTCATGGCAGAGTCTCAGGGTCAAGTTTGCATGAGGTTGAAGAATGTCCTTCTTCTACTGATCTGAAACCTGGTCACAGACATGTTGCTGTAATCATTGTTTTACTAACTTTATTTCCTCTTTTTATGATATATTTGATCACAAGTGGCTCACCATAAGAGCCAAGAAAAACATAAAATGTTAAATCTGTCATGGGTTAGGGCTTGAATCTGCTGTGGTCCAGTATGAATGAATGTCTGTGGGCCGATGTCTTTTGGAAAAGAAGCTCTGGCTCTTCTGTTTCAGGAAGTAGAAGATAGGTGGAGGTCGTGGAAAACTGCAGGATTTGTTGTCCTACTGGACATCTCTCCTCTTATTGGACAACAGCAACACGACCCTACCACTGACTCTGTTTTCTCCACAACGTGATGTTTTATCTCCACCAATGGCATAATATTGGAGGAGTTCTGCTATGTGATGGAGTTGCTAATGTTAACAGTTAGCTTCTACTAGCCAAGACATTCTCTGCTGTTTCCTGGATGCAGGAGTCAGAAATAATCACTAAAAATGGTTTGTCAGTGTTCCACTCTTTAAAAGTCCTCCTTTAATGCTCCTCTTGCACCATGTTAGTAGTGCCACCTTCATCTACACTGATGCACAGTCGTTTTGTTCTTCTGGTCTTCCCTGCTGTGCCTCCATGTTCCCCAAACCCTAATGATTTTAGAAGTCCTTCATAAAGTTCTACCAGTATTGCAACAGTGGAGCTAACGCCCGTGTTCTTGCAGCACAACCCTAAGTATCTCTTAGGTTGGAGATCCTGATCTTGTCCCACCCTGGAGCAGCTGACAGTAATTACAGTTCCACATGGTAAATACCCTTATGGTTGGATATTTGTGAATTTTTCTGATGAACTTTATTTAGATGTCTATTGACAGTATTAGTAACAGTGGTTGTTATGAAACAGATCAGTGGGCCTGGCCTTACTGACTCGTCTGCTTTTTGTTTGCCAAAGATTTTCCAGTTGACTCGTGTGTTCTGATGATTGATCACCCCATAATCAATAAATGTCATTATTTCCTGACCTTGTTTTGGTGTCTCTGATTCTTAATTTGGTTCTGGACACAAAAACTGTCTCAAGTTAGTCAATTCAGTAATCATAAAATTGTCATATTGGGCAGTTGTATCGGATCAGAGCGAGCGGAGTACGCCGTGCGACAACCTGCTCAATTAACACATTTCACGGCCCAAAACCAGCAGAACCGGTCGGGCTGATTCGGTCCAGGTTCGGTCTCAGGGTATAACTCCAGTGCTCAGCCCTGCAGTAACATGTGAAGGCGGACCAAAGTTTCCTACCTGGTATATGTGGAGAACATCGCTCTGACAGATCTGGATGCTGCGCTGGTGCAGCCGTTAAAATAACAAAACTACATTCCACTATAATTGATTATGGCTGCTCTTCTATGATGATCACCTCCCGGTCGGCCGTCGGGGATGAGGGTGGGGGGTGCGCGCGGGGTTTGGGGGCCACAAAGAGAGGGCTCGCGGGTCGGACGTGGCCCGCGAGCCGCCATTTGCAGACCACTGCCCTAGCGACATCACATGACATGCAGATCTATTGGCGTAAAGTCAAAGGACATTGCCGTGGACCCGGAACTGATAAGGATCTGAACGATCTTGCAGACTCTCTGGCCAAACAAGGTGCAGCTGTTGGTATCCCATGGTCCTTCAACCCCTTGTGGCTCCCTGACGATGTGTTCTCTCGGTCAGACCCACCCAGCATGTGTGTCGTGACTCGAGCTCAGGCCGCTAACGCGTCCACCTCTCGACCATCCGATGGTTTTGTGTCTGTTCGACCGGTCTTTTCTGAAAACGACCTTGTCAGTCTTCAGTCCCAGGACCCTGCTATCAGCAGCATGATCCTGTACCTTTCTGATCCAACAGCTCATCTTTCTTCTTCTGTCGAGCTTGACTCGGTTCTTGAGCTCCATGTTCTCTTTTGTGTTCTTGTCATTCCCTCTCTGGGTGTTGTTAACTACAACAGTGCTGCCAGAGTGACCAGTCGATCCAGTACCTCCAAGGTCAGTGACACCCACAGAGTCTGTGTTGTCTCTGCAGCAGGGTCACTTCACCCTGGGGTGGGGAAAACTACCTGCCCCAGGGAGGGTGACAGTTGCAGTGACACTCCACCTGAGACTTCGCACCCTGCGGTGGGAACACCACCTGCCAAAGGGGGGTTGATGGTGGCACTGAGACTCCAGTTGAAGCCTATAGCACAGGATTCCTCATGCCTCTGAATAAAGTGATCATTTTCAGCTCATATGAGTTTATCATGAAATGAACAATAATGGTTGATGAATAATAATAATAATTACGCTGTCCTGGAGAAAAGTCCCAGTGATGTGGGTTATAGATTCCTCTCTGAAGAGGATAAGATGTGGTGCTTCTCCCTTAAGGAGTTTTAGCTGCTCACCAGGGGGAGATGCGCATGCGCTGACGGCCGATCACCGGACAAAGCAGTGTTTGAAGTTGATGGCAGCTCTTTAGCAAACATTCACAAACAATTTAGATGCATTTTTGCCTAATTTAACTACTGACAACGAAAAAATAATCTGGTAAGTATAACTCGCTCAATCTGGAGGTAAGTGAAGGAAATTTAGAAAGTTTGTTAAATTATATTGACAAAGTTTTTGAAGTTTTCGTCATGGGTCCAAAGAAATCAGCAGCTGAGCCTGAAACACCTGGGATCAAGAGGAGCCGTCAGGACTCGCCTGAGGCCTCATCTCCCCGGAAGGACGTATTAGAATTATTAGATTCTATTGATAAACGGCTTCTGGGATTTGAGGGGCGACTTCATCTGCTCGACGTTCTTCACCAGGAGTTTCAGAACCTCCGATCATCTCTGGAGTTCAGTCAGGAGCAGGTTGAGCGGCTCGCTGCTGAGAACGCATCTCTGCGGGAGTCCGTTTCTTCTCTGGAAGAGGGAATGACGTGGATCACCCAGGACAACAGAACTCTGAAGGAGACGGTTTTGGACCTTCAGGCCTGTACCATGAGGGATAATCTGGTGTTTGCAGGCCTGCCAGAGCAGGTGGGAGGGGCGGAGAACTGCAAGCAAACAATAAAAAACTTTCTCCAGACCCAAATGAAGATACCCGAAGAAACGGTAAAAAAACATCACCTTTCACCGGGTACATCGCCTTGGAGCTAAAAGAGGGGACAGCAGAAGACCTCGTCCCATCGTGGCTAAATTTGAACATTTTAAGCAGAAGAATCTTGTTAAAGGTCACGGAAGAGAGCTCAAAGGGAAAGATTTCAGCGTCAATGATCAGTTCCCTAAGGAAATTCTGGATCGGCGCCGAGTCCTCTTTCCGCTGCGCAAAAACTTTATCCAGGATGAGAAGAGAGCTGTCATCTCGGTGGATAAGCTTCATGTGGACAATAAGCTTTACAAGGAGCGAGGAGTGACTGACTGGCTGTATTAGCCCAACATCAGGTCAGACATTTATTATTCTTATCAGGATTCACTGGGTTTGATCACGTCAGGATTAAAACAGCTGCTAAATCCGTATTCTAGATGATGAGATCACCTGTTCATCACCACTTCACACCCCTACCACCTTTTCTTTTTAGTTCTTTCTTCTTTTTTAACCTGTATCTGTATTTTCCTTTCCTCTCTTTATCTGCTTCTGTACCTTTACACCTGTATGGCACAACCACACAACTTTCCAACACTGCGTCAGACTCGACACATACACACACACACACACACACACACACACACACACACACACACACACACACACACACACACACACACACACACACACACACACACACACACACACACACATACACACACAAAGGCAAAGACAAAGCAATGTGTCTATAGATATATTGTGATTTCTTAGTAAATATTCTATTTGGTGAGAGATCACTTGTCTTTAGGAGTTTTCTAAGTGACTCAGAAAGGTGTGATGTCTGGGTTATAAAATACATTTGGCTGTTGGACGTAATTTAACAAGTTATCAGATTAATATCAACCACTCTGACGCCATTGTTTAGTCTACACACGGAAGCTCTGGAGATCCGGTCTGCGGGCGAAGCCGTCTCTCAGAGCGAGTGAGTGGACTTCTGATGAATCTGAAGATCGTAGACACCCTCAGCATATGCACGACTGGTCAGAAGATACTTCCCAGGTGGCTTCTGGTGGACGGTTTCACGTCTGATGCGTGGGTGGTGAATTGAGTTAGTAGATTGTTCTAAAAAAGGATGGTTCATGTGCTGCTAAAATTATTCTGCTGAAACATCTGGTTGATTCTCCATAGGATGGTCATTTAGCATGAGCTGTGAGCTTTGGATGAACTCGGAGCTCTGGATGAACTGGGGAAACAGGAAGTGAGTTCACTTTTAATTCTGAAAGACTTCTCCAACCTCACCCATCAACACACCGCTGTACAGAGCACTCACAGCTCTGCTACATCAGTAAACATCTGCAATGGGACTTTGTTGTTCAAACTCATTTATATTCACACATTTCTAATTATCATTAAAACTGTTCCACAAATTCACTCCACAGAGTCTGTGGCACAGACGACCATGCACATTTGCCTCATCGTTGAACGTGCTTGTTGTGTGTGTGTGCACGCGCGAATGTGTGCGTGTGTGTTCGCACGTGTGCGTGTTCACGCGCGCATGTGTGCGTGTGTGTGTATGTGTCATACGTCCGCCCCTCCATCTGGTGGCGCTATTTTATGTTGTCATCCAACTAAAGCAAGGCGAAGAAGCGCGTCAGCTGACCCACACACCAATAATGAAACACCAGCGGCCTTTCGGCAACGGGCAGTGATAGAAGTTCTCCCGGTCCAGACCGAACCAGCATGGCGTTCATCACAGCGAACTGGAACCCAATGGGAGACGCCTTTTATCGGTCAGTGTACCGCCGTCCTCTCGCTCTCCATTAGCTAGCATCCGCGGCTAACCGATGTTAGCTATCTGTAAACAAGCTGTGCACGCGCTTCCAGTCTGTTTAGGAACTGCAGATGTGCACGCGCCCACAGGCTGCTGATAGTTGTTTAGGGTGGAAGTAAACATCTGTTTTAATGCAGCTGTTTCTTAGCAGGTAGGTTCGTGACTTTTCTGCCTGGCGTCTGTTTACTAGTTACAGGCGACTTCCTCTTCCTCTCCATCCTCGACAACATCTGTCCTGCAGTAAACCCTACTTCCTGGTTTAATGACAGCAGCCTGAAGCACCAATGCAGAAAAGTTGAGCGCTTGTGGAAGAAATCCGTCTCTACGTCCATCTACTGCCTCTAAAGGATCTTCTGACATCCTTTAACTCTGCAGTCAGCGTCACGAGGGTATTTCTCCATCCTGGTGTCCCAGAGAAAAGGGAACTCCAATGTGCTGTTTAACAGCAGCATCGTCTCTCCTGCCTCTCATACAGCCTCCATCCACTCTGTTGCAGACTGAAAAATTTCTGTCTTTCTTTGTGGACAAAGTCAGTAAGGTTAGATCTAGCATCTCTCCTTCAACCTTATCGCCGCCTCTCCCGACTCCAACCAGGCCCATCATCCTAGATAGCTTTGCTCCTGTTTCTTTGCCTGAGTTAACCAAACTAGTTAACTCTATGAAGACCTCTGCATGCCCCCTCCACATCTTACCCTCATCTTTGTTTAAAAGTGCTTTTCAGTCCATCGGTCCCAGCGTGCTCTCTATAATTAATGCTTCTCTGGTTTCTGGTCAGGTCCTTGCTTACTTTAACAACGCTGTAATCCACCCGCTTCTTAAAAAACCGAGTCTCGACCCCTCTCTCCATAGCAGCTTCAGACCCATCTCTAAACTTCCGTTCATCTCCAAGATCTTGGAAAAGGTTGTGGCTAAACAACTCACAGCTGCTCTTGATGAACATAACATCTATGATAGCTTCCAGTCAGGTTTTTGTAGAGCTCGTTCTACTGAAACAGCTCTTCTTAGGGTCTCTAATGACCTTCTGACTCACAGTGATGCAGGGGACTGTTCTGTTCTGGTCCTGCTGGACCTGACTGCAGCCTTTGACACTTGACCATCACCTGCTACTGGAGAGGCTGAGAGACTGGGTAGGCCTATCAGGATCTGCTCTGGAATGGTTCTCTTATCTTTCTGAGCATTCCTTTTCTGTGGCCGTCTCCAAGTTTAGGTCCTCCACCACCTCTCTTACCCATGGTGTCCCACAAGGTTCTGTGCTGGGGCCTCTGCTCTTCCTCCTCTATCTGCTTCCTCTTCAGCACATCCTGAGCTCCTTCAAAGGAATCTCCTACCGTCTTTATGTAGATGACATCCAACTGTACATCTCCTTTAAGCCCCATGAGATGTCTAAGCTGCAGCTGTTACACTCCTGCTTAGACTCTATCAAAACCTGGATGGCTGGGAGCTTTCTACAGCTGAATGAAGATAAGACTGAGATCCTCATCTGTGCTCCAGACAAGCTGGTTCCCAAAGTCAGAGACTCTCTTGGTCATCTTGCTTCCCACACCAAACCTTCTGTCAGGAATCTTGGTGTGACCTTTGACCCAGCTCTCACCCTGGATTCGCTTGTCAGTTCTCTTGTTCGCTCTTCCTTCTTCCATCTCAGGAACATTGCTAAGCTGAGTCCCATTCTGTCCCGCTCTGAACTTGAGACAGTTCTCCACACCTTCATCTCCTCACGCTTGGACTACTGCACCTCTCTCTCTGTCAACTTCAGGGTTCATTTCAAGATCCTGGTTCTGGTCTATAGGGCCTTACATGGACAAGCACCATCATACATTAGTGATCTTCTCAGTCCCTACACCCCCAGCAGGTCTCTGAGGTCCAGTGACCAAAGCCTACTGGTTGTCTAGCACCAGGCTAGTGGTCAAAGGTGACATGTCATCTGCTGCTGTGAACCCCAGACTCTGGACCTCTCTCCCCCTGAGCTGATATCAGTGGACTCAGTGGTCTCCTTTAAACTCACCTGTTCAGGCTCTGGTGGGACCTTCATCATCACCCTGTCCTTGTTCTGCTCTTTCTACCAACTCCACCTTTCCTGGGATCCACACATTTCCCTCTTTCCTGTTCATTCTCTCTCTCTCCCTTCCCTCAAATGATTTTTCTTTTCTCCTTTTAAACATATTTTTAATCATTTTAGAAATTTTTATGCCTTATTTATTTATTTTTTTTGTGTGAAGCGCCTCATGATTTTTATCTTGAGAGGCGCTATAGGAAAGATCATCTTCTTCCTGCAAACTCCGTCAGTAACGAAATACTCAGACTGCTGACACTGACGTCATATTCACCGGTCTGGGTCTTCGGGCCGTCCACGTCACACACAGAAGCGTTTAAATGTCTGAAATATGAACAGAGTCTGGTGTGAGATTCTAGAAACCGGATAAGGCGGCGCTGCGCTCGTGCGTGTAAGTAATCTTCTGTGCGCTTGCAGGAAGACAGAGCTGTATCAGATGTCCTGGAACATCAGAGATGGACTTGGAGACAGTTTGGTGGCAGCAGCTCCTTATGGAGGACCCGTCGGTGAGTTCTTTGTTGTTTACAGATGTTTGTTTGTAAACAAAAGCTACTATTGCTGATGACAACAGCTGTTTACAGTAAACAAGAATTAGGTGTGTGTTATTGTTGGTTTCTTTGTGAACGCGACGTTTCTGTCCCAGCTCTGCTACGAGAACCCCACAGACGTTCTCCCAGTTCCCGTCCTCAGTTAGAGATTTATTCTGCATCGGGAGCATCCATCACCAGCTTCCCCGTGAGTCAGAAAGCCACCTGAGTTCCTCAACAGCCCGTCACACCTCAGCTTTATTCACACCTGTCTCACCTGGTTCTTCTAGTGGAAGAGCGGTCCAGTGGTCCACCTGGGCTGGTCGGTCAGTGATGAGCTGCTGTGTGTTCAGGAGGACGGAACTGTCCTGATCTATGACCTCTTTGGATCCTTCAAGAGACACTTTAGTATGGGACAGGTGAGCCTTTTGATTAGCTACCTGTCGCCGTAGGACAGGTGAGTCTGTTGACTTATTGTTCTTTGTCTTCAGGAAGTGGTCCAGAGTCAGGTGTTTGAGGCAAAGGTGTTCCACTCGCCTTATGGAACGGGTATTGCCATACTAACAGGCTCCTCCCACTTCACCTTGGCAACAAACATTGAGGACCTGAAGCTCCGCAGGTTACCTGAAGTTCCAGGTAGTTGTTCCCTGGGTGTTTTTGTCCCTAAGACAACGGTCTCCTACCTACCTCTGACACCCACCTGTCTTATCTTGTCAGGTCTACAGGGAAAGCCGTCCTGCTGGGTTGTTCTCACTCAGGACAGACAGACTAAAGTCCTGCTGTCCACTGGACCAGAACTCTTTGTCCTGGACAACACGTCCTGTACTGCTGTGGTAAGAACACGTCTACTGGCAGGTGTCCAGGTGATGTCGGATTGATCTGTCTCATTCCTGTCTTTACATCTTCAGTGTCCTCCAGGTCTCAGTCCTCAGGCTGGAAGCATAGTCCATATGTCCGTTTCTTTCAGCTATAAATACCTGGCTCTTTTTACTGACACTGGACACCTGTGGACTGGCCTGTCCAACCTACAGGTAAGGAGATTTCTGACTTTTTTTAAAGTGGGCAGGGCTTTGCCAGTGTGGATCATCGACAGGTGTTTTTTTTTTTCTTCTGCCTCAGGACAAGCTGAGTGGAGTTGACACAAATCAGAAGGAAACGCCAAAACAGATGGTCTGGTACGTTTCAGCCGCTCGCCTGTTTGTTCAGCCGCTCACCTGGGTTAGTGGTTTTTCACTGTGTTCACCTGTGCAGGTGCCGCAGACCGAAAACCCAGCAGCCTTCTGTAGTGTTGATGTGGGATAGACTGCTCCTGGTGGTTGGAGTGTGTAACGACACCATCCAGTATCCTTAACAGATCCCATCCTAGACATGATCTTAGTCCTAGATCTGGTGGTGGTTCTGGTCTGGTTTTCCATATTGGGTCAGAACCGGTCTCTTCTCAGTGACCCCTTGACTCCAAACCCAGGTTTCCTCTGGAGGATCAGTCTGTGTTAGTGGGAGAACTGGACGGAGTTCGGATCATCAGCTTGACCAGTCAGGAGCTTCTTCAGGAGGTTCCTCTTGTTTGTCAGGACATCTTTAAGATTGCCTCCATGGCTCCTGGAGCTCTGCTGCTGGAGGCCCACCGGGAGTACGAGGTACACCTGTCAGAGCTCACCTGCTGATGTCCGGCCGGTGTCTCAGCTGTGATGTGTGATGTCCTGTTTGTATAGAAATGCAGTCAGAAGGCAGATGAGTACCTGAGGGAAATCAAGGAGCAAAACGTTCTGGGAGATGCTGTCCAGCAGTGTGTGGAGGCAGCAGGTCATGAGTATGACACGGACACCCAGAAGGCCCTGATGAGGGTGAGATCTCCAGATGTGTCCAAACTCTGGGCCAACAGAAGCCCCATAAAGAAATCCAGTTTTCTAAAAATCAAATGTTCATAAATGGCTGATTTGAATTAGCCATTGAACAATTTATCGCCCAGTACCAGGTGAGTTGAGGATGTGTGAAGTGGTGTAATAGGATATCTCGTCCACCAGGCGGCGTCCTTTGGAAAGTGTTTCCTGACTGAATTTGGTCCTGATCCTTTTGTGACGACCTGCCGAGAGCTACGTGTCCTGAACGCCGTCAGAGAGACCAGCGTTGGAATGCCGCTCACTCATACCCAGTATCCTTTTGTGCTTCACAGTAGCATTGTGGGAAATGTAGTTTGGTGCTCCATGTGTTGACCGAACATATTTTAACAATGCTGTGGTGCTACATCTGAAGCCAGGCCATGATTCGACTGACCTAGCAAACTTTAGGTCTGTCACAGCTACCACTTCTCTCTGCTTACCAGCTCAGTGGCCTAGTGGTAGGGGGTCTGCTCTGTGACTGGGAGATCAGGTTCAAAACTGGTCAGGTCATTCCAAAGACTTTAAAAATGGGACCCAATTCCTCTCTGACACTCAGGTTTAAGGGGTTGGATTGAAGGGTTGAACCACCAAATGGTTCCTGAGCGCGGCTCCACCTGCAGCTCACCGCTGCCCTCCAGTAGGATGGGTCAAATGTGGAGATGTAATTTCACCGGTGTGTGATGATGATTCTGGACTTAAACTTTAAAGTGTTGGAGAAGTTTGTGTACCAGCAGCTGATGTTGGTTTTGGACGAGCATGGCTGTTTAGAAGTGTTCCAGTCTGGTTTTAAAGATGGGCGCAGTGCTGAGTCCACTCTTTTAAAAGTTTTCATCACGTGATCTCAGCCAGTGACTCAGGGGATACGGGGATTCTGCTATTCTTAGACCCTGTAGACCACATTATTCCAGGGTTTCCCCCGTCGCATCATAAGCCTGGTGGGTCACCAGGCCAAGTGGCCGCCCCGTCCTCTTCTGTCACGGACGGTAGCAGAACGATCCGTGTGGGAAAAACAGGGACCATTGTATTTAGCCCGAATGTTAATCTTGCCTCAAAGCAGGAAATGGACCCTTCTTCTTTGGCACCCTTTAAAAAGGGTCCTGTCCCTGATCTGGGTGTGAAGTTGGAGGCTTCACTTGACCTGTTTAACCCTAACACCCCCCCAATTGGGGGCCTCTACAGTTTCATGTCCCAAACATCTACAACTGTCCACACTAACCAAACACAACTAAAACCACAATCAAACAGCCCGGATGGGAAACAAGGCCATTTTAAACTGTAATAAATGAAGATACAATGATATTTGAACTTTATTTTAGAAGAGCATCTGACCTTCTCTGGTGTCTGCTGGGAAAAAAAAACCTTGAACAAATTTAGTTGAGGACCCCTGGAATAAATAAAACAATAGACTAAATTTCCTAAATGGAATTTGAACTCACAACCTCCATCCTGTCAGCACTTTCACACAGGGCAGCTCTTCTAAAATAAAGTTCTAGTATTATTTTATCTTAATGTATCAAAAACCAAACAATGCTTTGTTTACAATCTAAACTTATGATTGCAGCTGTAGCTGTGCTCGGGGAATGCAAACAATCACTGACACTTGGGACATGAAACTCCAAAGGCCCCCAATTGGGAGGCTCCAGAGCCCACAGAAAAAAGGCCTAGGGCCTAAAGGGTTAAGCTAGAGATGAGTATAAATGGAATGATGCGCTCTTGCTTTTTCTATCTTCGGCACCTATCCAAGAACAAGCTGCTAGTGTCCCATGCACACTTGGAGACAGGAGTCCAAGTTTTTATTACTTCAGGCCTAGACAACTGCAACTCCCTTTACTCTGGAGTTAGTAACACTGCATTAACTCGGCTCCAGCTTGCCCAAAATTCTGCAACTAGATTCCTGACTGTCTCCAGAATGTAGGAACGCATCACGCCTGTCTTGGCTAATTTACAAGACATCCCAGTTTGTTTCAGAGCAGGGTTTAGGGTGCTTATATTGAGTGTTTAAAAGTGTGGTTGACTGAAAAAACATTCAACAATTATTATTTTTGATTAGGGCTGGACGATATAGAAATAAAGCGTATCGATAAAAAAATCATATTGATCATATTGTTTATCCTGTTTGTGTAGAGAGACGGGCCAAACCCTTCCCCCGCGTAGTCAGGAAACGGCTACGGAGAGCTGGAAGACCAAATTACCGGGAGTGTAATCCTCTGAGTAGAGGATGCAAATGCATCGTGGATTTAGCTTAACATGATAGATTTTTTTTCTCTAGACAACAAATAATTACTTGTAATATTGTGGTGGTAGCTAACTAGTAACAAGGTCACAATTGCTTTAAACTTGCTGTGTGTCATCGTACAACCACACCGAACACATATACATGGTCGTTGGTTCAAATCCCTTTAGCTCTGCCCCTTGAAGCTGTTTGGCTCTGGATAACACACTCAACATCTTACTTACGCAAAACTAGCACAATTTTAATTTCTTCTTTTTTGCGTGTTCAGCACTTTGACTTGTCTCCTGGTTGATGGAAAGTGTTATAGAAATAACGTTGACGATGACGATCAGGCTATTTCTATGGAGACAGATTCTTGACCTTCAACCTCAGATTTAAACAAATGACTCTACAGGTGCTAATTGACAGGTGAGTCTTAACTTCCAGCCAGCTTTTCTTCATGTCTTACTTGTGTCTCAGCTGTCCCATGTCTGGCCCACTTCTATTTTAAATTTAATTCAGGTTTTTTATAAAGCACCAGTCTACCAACCCCTCCCTGGTCTGCCACCTTACCGTGGTGGAGGGGTTTGAGTGTCCCAAAGATTCTAGGAGCTATGTTGTCTGAGACTTTATGCCTCTGGTAGGGTCACCCATGGCATACAGGTCCTAGGTGAGGGATGAGACAAAGTGCAGCCCAAAGACTCCTTGTGAAGAAAAACATAAATGGAAAAGGTGTTCCCTCGCCCAGACACGGGTCACCGGGGCCCTCCTCTGGAACCATGCCTGGAGGTGGGGTACGTTGGGTTAGGGTTAGGGCACTTTACAACACAATCATTCACCCATTCACACACACATTCACACACTGGTAGTGATGAGCTACATTGTAGCTATAGCTGCCCTGGGGTGCACTGACAGGTGAGTCTGCCGTACACAGGCGCCACCGGTCCCTCCGACCACCACCAGCAGGCAAAGTGGGTTAAGTGTCTTGCCCAAGGACACAATGACAGCGAAAGACTGAGCGGGCCTTGAACCTGCAGCCTTCCGATTACGGGGCAAGCGCTTAACTCCTGTGCCACCGGTTTATAAAAGTAAGAATTTATTTTACAAACAATTAAAACTTGACAAGTTAACTAAGCTTTTACTGTGATGGATGGAACTAAAGGTTATGTATGAACCTATGCGGTGTTAGAACTTCTTTATCTAGGAGAGCTGAGTTCTGGATGTAAAAGAATTTGGTTTGCGTTAAGCTATGAAGTTGGTTATTATCAAAACACATCAGACACAATCTGTCATGGTTACGTACCCACTCTAAGACCCTCGTGATAGATCTGGAATGGCGAAGTCCTCGGACTTCCAGGCACCGAGGTCCGTAAAAGAAACTGCGGCCCCACTAAACCGGTCTTAGAGTTGTCTCCAGGTCACAATAGACGGATGGAACCACGCGTCTGGGACTCTTAAGAAGTCTAAACAATATCAGCTCTTTCTGCAGGAACTGTTGCTTATCAGCTTCGCAGGGGCAAAAATATTTTGACGACGTGTCAAAAACTTTGATGGTTAAAGAGGGTTTTACTTCAGGTGGCCGGTCTGAAGCTTTCTCTACAACTGAGAGATCACCTGAGAGTGATCCAGTTTTGATGTCCTCATTTTATGATTTGTGTAGCCAACCAAAGGCTGACAAGTTGAGGAATATTACAAAGACAAACCAGAAACACGCCTTCTTTGATACGGAGGCTCTGACTGAAGCTTGGTTTATGCTTGACGCATTCACTTTCCGTGCGGTGATGCGGCTCACGGATGGAACGCACTTCACAACTCACAGCGTTTATGGTTCGTGCGGCTCGTCTCTGCGGTGAGCCAATATTCTCCCAAACTGAACGGGGCAGCATGGAGCTCTACGGCATGCATCCAACACTACACCATAGTAGAAGTAGAAATTACTGTTTACAACATGGCATTTCAGCATTTTTAACAGCGTCCTCGTCTTTTCCGACAGTGCGGGCTATTTCTCTCCAAGAATTATTTACAACATGTTGATCACGGTGATCTCTGTGAGCTGAATCATACAAATGTTTGTATTTACGAACCTCTGCCATACTAGTTCTTGCCAGTCCGCCATGTTTTTCCGCGTCCGTCTGTCCGCGTGGTTAGAAATTTTCCGAGGTGCGTGTTGCGGAAATTCTGGGCCGTGCGGAGGCGCGGTGGAGGGGTGTGGTTGTTAAAATGACGCAACTTTTCCGCGCAGAGTCTTGCGGACCTCGCGGACGCGTCAAGCATTAACCATCTTTAAGGTAAAAAGCTATTTATGTGTCACAAGTTCAATTTAACCTTACTTGAGCTTGTGTGAGTGCAAATGGTGATGACCTTGCCATATAAACAACATTAATATTCATTTCAAACTTCAATCATTGAGCACAGATTAATGAAACTTTTCATTATATTATATTTATAATAAGTAGCAATAAACAAATGTTTATTTAATGATCAGGGGCGGATTTAGCAATTTGGGGGCCCAAGGCAAACACAGACATGGGGCCCCTTACACTAAATTTTCGACAATCTTACCTTTAACTGGATTTGCGAAACTCTCCCCTCTTCCGACATGAGTTATTTTCCCTTTTTATTAGTCCTCCTCTTTTTCCTGTATTTCCCTCCCTTTGAGCGCTTTCAATATTTGTTCTGCTTTCTTCTTCCTGTCAGTGCTCCTGTGCTTTAGCCTTAGTTTTTTTTTTCTATTTTCCATTTTGGTCTATGTTTTCCTCCCTTGAAACATTTTCCATTGTCTTTCCTTCCTGCTTCCTTTTGATGTTTACATAGAAAAACGACGTCACTTTCAGAAGTGAAAATAAAAGCTTTTAAGAGGCTTTTAAGCCTTTAAAAAAATCAGCTTAAAAGTGAAAAAAGTAAAAAACAAATTTGAATTTTTTACATTTATTACTGAACAGGAACTTCTAAATTACTGGGTGAACAATTTGGAATGAACAAATTAAACTTTGAACTGTAATGCATCTATTCTTAAAAAAGTATGAACCTTGGTATCATTTTTAGCAGTTTTAAGACCATTTATTTTTGTAAACTTTCAGACATTTTTATTTGATGTGGTAGACCTTGAAGCAGTTTCTCTCCAGCTGCAGGCAGAGCGCACCTCACACTGCCATGGGGTGCTTCTCTTGCACACCGTGCACTGCTATACCAAATACTTTTGTTTTAGCAAAAATAATTATTTATTGTAAAAAGATAAATAATGCTGGAATGAAGCTGTATCTTACAATTAGCAAATAGTTGAGGGTTGTTAAAAAAAAAACGTTCATATCCTGGTTCACTGGAGATCTGTCCTTCTTCGTGGTCACTGTCTTCAGATATGAGCCTTCTGGGACACCTAATGGATCTTGTTGATTTTCTTTGAGGCATTTCCATAGTTTCATGCTGCTTTTTATGCTGATTAGCTTCCCCGTTCCGTTATCCGCTTTCACCGCAGCGCTACGCTCCGTTTCAATCAGGCTGTACAGCAGGATTTCCCCTCGTAGCGATATTTTCCATAACTCCGATTGCTTCATGCTATAGATCGTTGGAAAGCTGCTTGTATGTACTTTTAGGAACCGTTGGAATTATTTGCATCTGATCAGCCATTCAAAAGTTATAAAATGGACATTTTGGATGACAAACTCAGCATGCCTCTGAATCTGTGTTGTGATTTGTTGTGCTCAAGACAGGGAATCCCGGTGGCTACCGTAATGCATTGTATATGCACGAAAAGCCCCATTTTTAATCTTTTAAGCACTTTTGGAATTTTAATGATATCTTGAACGATTCAGGAATTATGGTAATAAGAAGTGCGCATGTCCAATCCCGTCTGCGGCCACTGGTTGGTAATAAGAATATTGTGACATTAACAGAGGGGTGCCGGTGGTCAGGGCTAGGGGGCCCCCCAACACAAGGGGGCCCCAGGCGGCCGCCTACCTATGCCTAATGGTAAAACCGTCTCTGTTAATCATTATCTAGCTTATAAGTTGTAGAAGTTCATATTGATTTAGGGAATCATTATTGATTTAGCATCTGATCCGAGCTGGAATGTTCCTTATATTCAATTCAATTCAGTTTTATTTCTATAGCGCCAAATCATGACAAGAGTCATCTCAAGGCACTTCACATAATAAACATGGTCAGATCAGTTCATATGGAGGCAAGAAGACCTTAAAGATTGAACCTCAAGGAGAGAATGCTATTGACATTTCGTTATCTGTGTTTAGAGCTGCAGAGACTCTGAGCTCCAGCTAATTGGATGAAGGCAGGCCAATTTAAAGGGAACACATGCAGTCTTGTGTCTCCTTTTTGACCAGATGTTGAATGGTCAAACTGTACCTAAAAACTGACCATTGCTGGACATTACACTGGAGCAGTTCACAGCCGAGTGTGAAGTAGCTGGGATGAGAATTAGTTCCTCTAAATCCGTGACCATGGTCTTGATTTGGAAAAGTGTATAATGCCTTCTCCGGGTCAGGGATGAGGTCCCGCCCCAAGTGGAGTTTTAAGTACCTCTGGGTCTTGTTAGCAAGTATGGGTAAACTGGAGCATGAGATTGATTGGCGGATTGGTGCTGCATCTGCAGGGCTATGGGTGTTGTACCTATCTGTGAAGAGAGAGCTGAGCCAGAAAGCGAAGCTCTCGATATACCGGTCAACTTACTTTCCTAGCCTCACTTATGGTCATGAGCTTTGGGTAGTGACCAAAAGACGGAGATCATGGATACAAGCGACTGAAATGAGTTTTCTCCGCAGGGTGTCTGGGCTCTTCCTTAGAGAAAGGGTGAGAAGCTCGGTCATCCGGGAGGGGCTCAGATTAGACCTGCTACTCCACATTGAGAGAGGCCTGTTGAGGTAGCTCGGGCATCTGATTAGGATGCCTCCTGGATGCCTCCATGGTGAGGTTTTCCAGGCACGACCAACCGGCAAGAGGCCTAAAGGGAGACCCAGGACACGTTGGAGGGACTATGTCTCTCGCCTGGCCAGGGAACACCTTAGGATTCCCCTGGAAGAGCTGGCCTACATGGCTGGGGAGAGGGAAGTCCAGGCCTCTCGACTTAGGCTGCTGCCCCCGCGATCCGAAAACGGATAAGCAGAAGACCCCTCCCCCCCCCCCCCCCACACACACACACACGGATGTGTTGTAAAGCACATTGGTGGGTTGTAGAACCCAAGCTATATAGAATACAGGTTATTTATGTGGGGGATGGTAGTAGAGGGTTAAGATTAACACTTCTCCTACCCCATGATTGGAAGGTTGCAGGGTTGAGCGCCACTCAGTCACTCACTATCATTGTATTTTTAGGCAAGACTCTTAACCAACCTTACCTGCTGGTGGTGGTCTGAGGCACTGGTTGCACCAGTGTACGGGAGCCTTGCTTCTGTCAGTGTGCCCCCAGAGAAGCTGTGATTACATTGAAGCACATCATACAGGCCATTTGCCCTTTAGTGTATACAGTCCAGGTTTAAGCCAGTGGTTTGCTCTAAATTCATTTTAGTTGTAATGAAATTAGTCTAGAGATCATGGGCATAATCACACCTGGTCTAGAGAAGATGGACATGATAAGACTTGAGTGTTGCAGGGCCCCAGGTTGGCATGATGGTGGACAACCCCATGGCAGCACATAATGTGACATTGCCACCATGCTGCCCAGGAACACCAACAATGGCCCGATGGCATATCACATTATGACCTCTCCTCCTTTTGGTGAGATTAAACCCAGCTTCATC
Organism: Nothobranchius furzeri; assembly: GCF_043380555.1. NCBI lineage: Eukaryota > Metazoa > Chordata > Actinopteri > Cyprinodontiformes > Nothobranchiidae > Nothobranchius > Nothobranchius furzeri. Next base: position 45,686,671 of record NC_091754.1, on the reverse strand, counting down.
CATGTAGATGTATTCATGGGGTCTTTCCATTGCATCCTGTTGAAACTCCCTCTGTTGAAATAGATATAGTTTTGCAAGTGATACAGAACGCGATTTAGGCCACTACAGTAAATCATCACTTAGAGAAATCAACCTTAAATGTGTCTGGATATATGCCCACATGTACATACTGTAATCTTTGCCCTTTGACTCTTTCTGAATTGTGATCAAAGGACACTGTATAGTTGTTTAATGCACAGTCAGATGTGCTTGAGGACACAATTGACAGTAGAGAGGCTGACACCATTGATACCCTCAAAATTTACATGGTCCTCAGTGATCTTCTGATAAATGTCTCTCAGTGTAATGACATTTTTCTCATGGACCATATCAACAATTAGGGTCTCTTGGTGTGGGGAGAACATACCTGTTCTCCCACCCCCATTTGGCAGTCTTTGAGCTCTACAAATAGAGAACATGGAGTTAGAAAAACTTACATGAGATACTAGGCCTATGAACAGTTAGAACGACACCCCATTACAATACTACAGTGCATTGGTACAGTGATGTACTGAAACATGTTTTCACTTACACTGTGGTGCAGTCCAAAGAGCTGGTAAGTCCCACCCCTTTTGCCAACTCCATTGGACCTCTAGATAGAAAAATCGTCAATGCAAGTAAATGTGAGAAAATAATGCTTTTCTTTCATTCACTTGCATTGATGCATTTTTACTAAATCTAGAGGTCTAGTGGGGTTTTACATATGGGTGGGACATACCAGCTCTATAGAATGTCGTACAATAATTGCTGCCAACATTTACATACTGTACAATGATGTCACATAAAGGCAATTACCGGTTCTCTTCTCTAAATCATAGGATTATAGTGGACACAGTGAATCTACTAATGTTTGGTGGTACCCTTTGTCCAGCCTCCCTTATGCTCATACCATGGAGATGAGCATGGTCGATCACAGTAGCTCTGATTTAATCAGATATTACTGTTCTTTCTCTCTCTGACAGCATGGTGGGAGTATCTAAAAAATACAGAGTCTTCACTAATACCATGCAGACGCACACCTATCTGGAATAATCCTGATATTTTGCAAAATAACAAAATGATGAACCTTCTGGACTGGAAAAATAAAAGAATCCTATACATGGAACACATATGTGAAGGATTGGACTTCATCCCATTTAATATAATAGTCTGCCAATTTGGAATAGATAAGAATAGCTTTTTAGAATATCACCAAATTAAATCTGTAGTCATGAAGCGAGCGTGTACTTTTATTGGTTCCGTTAGAACCTTAGAATACGCTGCTTTTTCAGGGAGGTTGAGGCCGCAGGTGAGTTTTATTGTACAGACCCTGGTTTGGACTCCCTAATTAGAATTTGTTTTCTATTTTAAGGTGGAATGGAGATGGCCGTACTTGTTCTTCTGTGACAACACACTTCCCTTTTAAATCACCCGTTATTTAATGGTTTTAAATACTAGGGCAGAAGTTCACTGGAGGCCATCCAGCTGACTATTATTTGGGTCCTATCAGGATTAATTTGCGCCTCTGTCAGCAATGTGGGCGATGGCAATTAGAAAATGATTCCTGTTAGTTGATCAGGCTAACATGAATTTATCAATTAATCTAATTAATCCACCCTTTGAAATGGTACCTTCCCACGCTAAACAGAGACTTTTTCACACGTGCAGAACAGAGCCTGTTTGAACCAGCTAACCATTATGACTTATAATCCTTAGGGTGTCCTGCTACAATAGGGAGGAGGGGAGACTAGCTCCCATTACCTAAGGTATCTTTTCTTAATCTGTCACAACCTGAAAACAAGTCCTGAAGCACAGGAACAAGCAGTTTAAGGCGGCTTACCTCTCCTTTAGATCTGGTCGGGGCTCCCACACAAAGGCTAAAAGAGACCTTTAAGAATCGAGAATGAGGATTCTTTTTCCAAAAAGTTTATTTCAAGATTAAAAAATACAAAAAAGAGTAAATCTAAGATTAAAAAAATACCCTTAGGAGGATGCTGCTTCTAAAAATCTTCCTGAGAATAACTGTTCTCTCTTCCTGCACCTGTCGGTGCTACCTCGTCGACTTGTGTCAACACTAACTGTCACACACTGACTATCTACTTCTAACTGCCCTTTATATATCATTCTACAAACTGCCAAGCAAAACATCTTCCATAGTGAAGCAATATCTCAACCAGTCATGAGACATACTAAACAATGTATTCATTTGCCAGTTACATACATCTTTTTATCACAAGACAGCAAAACAATGTGATTATTTGTCAGTTACATATCTTAGTCAAACACAAGACAGCCAAACCCATATGATCGTTATATTTGTAAGCTGGTTTCAGCTCCACCCAAAGTCCAAAGCTTCCCCACGGAGGACTTTCACATCCTGAGATGTCTCTTCAGTTGGCCTTCTTCTGCCCCACCTCCTTTGCTGCTTTCTTTTCAGTTGGACCACTCCTGCCTGATTCCACTCGCACGAGCAAGCTCTCGCTTATCTTTGCTTTCCTTCTGACCTCCTCCATTGTTTCTGGCATGTGAGAGCTTGCAACAGTCAAACAAAAATTTAAGCTTAATAAAATAGAATTACAAACACTACCAAGGGTATTAGACTTCTATAATCGCAAACCCCCCAAACTACTGTCTAAAGTATATAAGACACTGTCCAAAATAGACGATAGAATAGCAATCTCTATTGAAAAATGGGAGGTGGATCTATCAGTCAGCTTTGACCAGAACTTCTGGTCCCAAACTTGTTTAAAAACTGTTAAAATGATCAGACACCCCAATTTACAATTAATTCAGTAAAAAATTCTACACAGAGTACACTATACAGGTCATCGGATGTTCAAGATGGGGTTTGTGTCGTCTGACACCTGTACACACTGCACAAACAACATTCCTGACAATTACATTCACACACTGTGGTCCTGTCCAGGAATTTTGGGGTAGAGTATGTGAAGACCTGTCAAAGTGTCTGAAATGTCATATCCCAACCGCCCCCTCTCTTTGTCTACTTGTTGGACGATGTCCCGATTGAAACATCTTTGGCTCACGTGGTTCTGACTGCCATATGCATCGCTAAGAAAACTATCCTCTTGAATTGGGAAAAATAGAGAAACTCTCTGCATTAACCAGTATAGAAATCTTTTATTAGATCATGTTACACTTGACATAGCCTCTGCTTCCACTTCAAATCAATCTCTCTGGGCTCCTTTGATCGGTTCCATCACATAGTGATGACGGGTGACCATTGATATTGTCCTGTGGGATGATGTGGGTGAGGGGGTGGAGGGTCTGAGTTTGGAGTATCCGGACGTGCCCTGGAGGTGGGTTCACTGGGGTTGTCTGGGACTGGGGGGCTGTTGCCCCCCTCTGGAAGTGCTTGGGTTGCCTCGGGGGGTGGACTGCTGGTGGTTGTGAGTGGGGCCCCTTGGAGGTCTTGGCGGTGGCCATGGGTCAATGCCTGGCAGCTGCATTGCCCCTGGGCGGGTCTGGGTGGGGGCCTGGGGGCTCGGGGTGTGGGGTGGCCGGCCCCATGGGGGGATCTGGGCGGGGCCTTGGGGGTCGGGTCCTGACATGTATGCTGCCGGGGAGAAGGCAGGAACATGCAGCAGTGCCTGGCTCAGGTTCAGGGGCCTCGGGTAGACCTTGGTTCCTCTGTTGTCCCATCACAGGGGAGGGGGAAGTCCAGGAGGGGGAGAACCCAACCTTACCTGGATGTCCCATGTCTTATATAATCTGGAAGTTGTGCAAATGCAGGGATGGGCGTAGATATTCTGCTGGGGTGGGACGGGGTTGGTGCCCTCGGACTCCGTGAGGCTCTGTGATCCTGCTGGTTTGGGCCCTGGCAGGATGGGGTGGGGTCTCCATGCCCTAGGTAGCATTTTGACAACAGAGGTGCCTATTGGGGCCAGTGGGGGAGCTGGCTCTCTGGAGGGCTAAGCCCAACCAGCCATTCCTCCCCATCCCCCACACATTTCTCTCCTCCTGCTCCCTCACATCATCAGAGTGCGGGCATGGACCCCATTTCCGCATTCCTATGGCAACCTGCCCCCCAATTTTATTTGCACCTTAGACACTTCCACCGACGACATTCCACGCAAACACACACTTAGGGCCTTGGGACTGAGCACATTCAACGGCAGTTGGCAGGGAGATTTCTCAGCCTCATCCCAAGTGTCGGTGCAAACTGCACTTAGACACTGAGGGCTGTGGGTGCAAGTGGGATGGTGTGGTGGCATCAGCTAGCATAGGCCAGGCAATGCCCGCACTGCCCGCTCACCACAGCCATGGAATACACCTCATCAACACTCACTAACACCGTATTGGAGCAGGCAGAGGGAGACTAGGGGTCTTAGAACATCTCTGTTGTCGCTTGGCTTCCTGGGGCTGGAGGCTAGGAGGGAGATCCGGCCGACTGGTTGGGGTCTGGGGTGGTAGGTTTCTGTGCTCAGCGTTGGGCGGGGGAGCCTGCTCATCAGCACCCCAGCAGAAAGGGTGGAACTTTGGGAACTGGTAATGTTTGTACCCCATGTGCAGCAGTACCAGGACCAGAGTGAATAGGGTGTGTATGGGGAGCATGAGTGGATGTCTGGCGTGCATTTTTGTAAGTCTTTGGTTGTATGTGTATGTGTATGTGTATGTGTGAGCATGAGGGAGGGAGTGTGTGACTGTGTTTGTGTATGACTTGATATGTCAGGTGGGGCCTGACTCCTGCCTTCTCCTGGGACTTCTTTTGATATAGATCTTCGTCTCCCCTTTCCCTGCCACACCTGGTGTAGAGTGCGGTGCCTTGGTCTGCCTGGGTCGGGGCTCCCGGGTCAGGGAGTTTAAGATTTTTGGCATCTGCCTGACCAATCCCGGTGGCGGCCTGGTGGGGTCTGGGTCCCTGGGCTCTGCTGGGTCCCCGGCAGGGGTGGTCGCCCTGGCTCGCTGGGTCCCGGGCTCTGCCGGCTAGGGGGTGGGAGGCTGCGGACGGGCCTGTGGGCTTGCCGCCGATACCTCCCGGGACTCTGCCGGCTGCTGGTTGTGCCCCACCCCCCCACCCCCAGGGGCAATCCTCTGCACCTCTCGAGGGGGGCAGGGGCTTTTCTGGTCACAGTCTCCCTGGGGTTCCTGTGCTCTGGGGCAGTTCCTGGATCTCTGGGACTTGGAGCTCCCTCCGTCTCCTGCACATCTTTAGGGGGAAGATCTGTGGCCCCTCACACTCTATTGGACGCTCCTATAGAGAAACCTTACATAAACAAGCGCATAGGTGCTCACATGGTGCTTTCATAAGTGTGGACTTGGGCACGTTCAACACATGTCTTAAGGCTATGGTTGGCACTTAATGCACTGTGATTTATTATCGTGTGATTGTTCAGTTAAACAATGTTGATTTTATATTTCTTCATCAAGTTGACACAGTGATAGCTTTATCTTGTTGTATTGTTGTTGTGGCTCATTTTTTGTTAGTTTTTATTTTTTTCTCCCTTTCTGCAGTTCTAGAAGCAGACTCTTGTTCATTGTTGTTTATTTTTGTGGATCCAACACCCCCCCCCCCCCCCCGGCCCCATCCGCCTTTCTCTTACACCTCTGTCTCCGTGTCTGGTCGGAATTAAAAAGCATTCAAAAACAATAATAGTTTTAAGTATCAGGCGTGACATATCAGACGCTTTGATGCTCCACCTGAGAGTAAACCTTTAAGGCTTGTTACCAGCATTCAGACATCAATTCTGTTTGCTTCACAGCCAGACAGGACACGGGGGAAAAAAAAAAAAAAGATATTACTGTTCTTTGTCTTTGCTGACCACCTCTCCCACGAACTCTTCCTCTCAGATTTCTGTCCATTCTAGGGCCTCACATATCAGTGCTCTTTGAATTGGCTTACTTTACATGTTCCCCCACATCATTAGCCACAAGTGTGATCCATTTTAGTTGTGTTCAAGTGGTGACACTTGTGCTTTATTTGTGTTGGACTTTTGTCACCTTTGCTCACCTTTATGCAGCACAGGTGTATCACAATGAAATTGTGTTGGCAAGTGGTGTCTAAACAGGTGAAAAGTGCTTATGATTTTGTCAAAAGAGTTATTGATTCAATTAGTGGGTTCAAGCAACTGAGCATTTGGTTCAGACAACTTTAGGTTACTGTCGTAACCCCGGTTCTCTGAGTAACATGAGTGAGATGTCTCACTATGGGATACGCCCCTCCGCGGATTCCTCAGAAGCACTTATCTCAATACGCCAATCCTGATTGGCCAGTGACCGTGACGTACGCGTCCCCCTGCTACTATAAGTAGCAAGCGTCCCAACGTACACCCTATTCAAGATAAACACCTCTTCTCGCTTCGCCCAGCAAGAAGGGTTGTCTGGTGAGACATCTCACTCATGTTACTCAGAGAACCGGGGTTACGACAGTAACCTAAAGTTCTCTTTCTTAACATTCGTTTCGATGTCTCACTATGGGATATGGAGACTCCCGTATTGCCAGACAGCTTATCCAGCGATCACCAACCTACAGGGATACGTCTTGGCCCGCCAAAGACCCCACACTCAGAATCGTGTGAGTCATTGCAGGGACCGAAACATCAAGCTTATAGAAGCGTGCAAATGCAAGTGGAGAAGCCCAACTTGCTGCAGCACAAATCTCCTGGATTGACAGCCCCCGAAAAAGGGCCCAAGAAGCAGACAGGCCCCTAGTAGAATGGGCCCTGAGCCCAACAGGAGCCTGAATGCCCTGACAGGAGTAAGCCATAGAAATAGCCTCCACAATCCAGTGGGAAAGCCTCTGCTTTGTGACGGGTTTCCCCTTACGAGGCCCACCCCATGACACAAAAAGCTGGTCCCCCCTGCGAAGGTTCTCCGTCCGATTCACATACTCCTTGAGCGCGCGAATCGGACACAGCTTGTGCCACCGCTCCTCCTCAGGAGAGGAGAAGGGTGGCGGGTAGAAAGCTGTGAGGATAATAGGAGAAAAGGAGCCCACCACCTTAGGCACAAAGGCAGGGTTGGGCTTCAGGGACACCTTCATGTCACCGGGTGCAAACTGGGTGCAGGATGGGTGCACAGAGAGAGCCTGTAAGTCACTAACTCGCTTTGCAGATACCAAAGCCAGGAGTAGCACCACCTTAAGAGACAGGATCTTAAGGTCGGCCCCCCGATTCAGCCGTCCATAGGTTCAAATGGAGGCCCGGAGAGGGCCGACAGCACCAAGGACAGATCCCATGAGGGCACCAGGGGTCGAGACACAGGGAGAAGCCTGCGCGCGCCCCTCATGAAGCTACACACCAGGGGGTGTTGACCTGCCAGTTTCTTCCCAAAACCCAAGTGTCGGGAGGAAATGGCTGCTAGGTACACTTTAATGGTGGAGAAAGCCTTCTTCCCATCCAACAAGTCTTGCAGGAAAGACAGAATGACGTTCACCGGGCATTGGAAGGGTGAGACCTCCCTGCCCTGACACCAGGCTTCAAACACCCTCCATTTACAGTCATATAGGGACCTAGTGGAGGGGGCCCTAGCATTCTGAATGGTTCGAATGACCGCCTGGGGCAGCTCTGCTGACACTAGCCCGCACCCCTCAGGGGCCAGGCCCACAGGGCCAGCCGTTCTGGATGAAGGTGGAAGATCGAGCCTCCCGCTTGGGACACCAGGTCCCTGCGAAGCGGAAGTTTCCAAGGTTGGCCCTCTAGGAGCTGGAAAATGTCCGCCACCCAATGCATAGCTGGCCAGTATGGGGCCACCAGAATGAGAGTGTGGAGCTGGGTTCGTACCCTCAGCAAGGTGGGTGGTATCAGGGCCACTGGGGGAAAAGCGTAAAGCAGTCCCCGTGGCCAGTCGTGCGCCAGCGCGTCCACGCCGAGTGGAGCGTCTCGGTCGCGCAGAGGACAGTGAGCATTCTCCTTGGAGGCAAAAAGATCCACTACGGCTGTGCCGAACCGGATCCAAATCTGTTCCAACACTGCTAGATGCAGGCTCCAATCCCCGTACAGGGGTGTCCCTCTGGACAACAGATACGCCCCCCGATTCAGAACACCCGGGACATGGGTGGCTCTGATTGAGAGGAGATGCCTGCTGCACCATAGGATCAGTCTGCGTGCCAGCGTGTGTAACCGCACGGAGCGCAGCCCCCCCTGGTGGTTTATATAAGCCACAGTCAAGGTGTTGTCTGTTCTCACTAGGACATGATGGCCGGAGAGAAAAGGCAGGAAGCGCCTCAGGGCTAGAAAGACCGTGAGGAGTTCCAGATAATTTATGTGTGTCCCCCAGAGCTCTCTGCTCCACACACCCCTGACAGAGCGACCCTCCAGGAGCCCCCCCCAACCTGACAGGCTCGCATCTGTCGTGACCACTCTCCTCACGAGAACCAACCCCAAAGGCACCCCCTGTGCCAAGAGGGAGGGGTGACGCCAACAGCGGAGCGCCGTGACGCACGCTGCAGAGACCGTCACCCTGCGCGCTCTGTGGCGTACTGGAGAGAGACCCAGAGAAGCCACCCAGCGTTGAGAATCTCTCATGTGTAGACGGCCGAGTGGTACCACTGAAATAGCCGACGCCATGAGACCCAAAAGCCTGAGGCATAACGCAAACCGCACCGAACTGTGTAGGCGGAAGCGCGCCAGGCAGAACGAGAGCGCGTTCACGCGCGGTGCCGAGAGACGGGCCGTGAACGCCCCTGAGTCCAGATTCAGACCTAGAAAGGTTATTTTCTGGGAGGGGAGCAAAGCGCTTTTCTGCCAGTTTATTCTGAAACCCAGACCACACAAGGGAGGAATCACAACCAGCGTGTTTGACGCTGTCTCCTCTCTGGACCGTGCCAGCAGGAGCCAGTCGTCTAAATACGTGGCCAGCCGAATGCCCCTCCCTCTCAGAGGGGCGATCGCCGCCTCCGTACACCTGACAAACACCCTCGGGCTCAGCGAGAGGCCGAATGGGAGCACGGTGTATTCGTAACACACTCCCTGAAAGGCAAACCTCAGAAATGTCCTGTGTGGAGGGTACACGGGAACATGAAAGTATGCGTCCCTCAGGTCGATTGAGGTGAGCCAGTTGCTCTGGTGAATCAGACGCAAAAGGGATGAGAGCGTGAGCATTTTGAATCTGTACTTTCTGAGGCATCGGTTCAGGGCCCTCAGATCCAGGATCGGGCGAATCCCGGTCCCTCCCCGCTTCGGGACCAGGAAGTACCTGGAGTAGAAACCGCTCTGAGACCGATCGGGAGGCACAATGCATATCGCTCCCTTCTCCAGCAGGGAGGAGATTTCTCCCTGAAGGATGTGAGCTGACGACCCCTGGGCGTGGGAGAACACTACGCCGGAGAATCGAGGAGGAACAGAAGCGAATTGGAGCCTGTAACCCCTCGAAATTGTTCTCAGCACCCAACGTGAAGCAGAAACCGCTGTCCATTCCTCCCTGTGGGTGGAGAGCGGTGACACAGCCGTGACACACGGAGCACCAGCTCCCTCCAGAGGTTGTGGGGCAGCGGTGCTCGTGGCAGCCACTGCGCATGCGCGGGGGCTTTGTGCTTTGACGGCCCAGGCTTACGGGGACGACCCGTGGCGCCGCCCCCGCCTGGAACCGCTCATGGGTGACATTTATATTGATTTTTGCTGCGCCCTTGACATCTTGTCTGGATGCGACAGCGAACCTTTTAATGCTCCTTGAGCGTGACATGTTTGTGAAAAACAATGTGAGTGCTTGTGACGTGTGCTTTGAGCCGGCACCGCCGGCTGCACGTCCTGGCCCCACCCTGGACCGCTCGGGAACTCTGCCGGAGGGGTTCCGTGAGGGGGGGGGAGAAAGCACCATGGCAACATCCAACAGGAGGAGCTGGCGAACGGGGAACCGCCAGCTGCAGCGTCGGGAGGGAAGAACTCCGACAGGCTGCCCACTTCTTCCTCCTCACCTGCTGACCGCCGTGTCTGGTGGATTGTCCCGGTGGCGGAGCAGCTTGGTTGCCGGATCCCTGAGGCCAAACTGGTCGAGGCTCTGAGCCCGAAGGAGCTGGTTGGACAGCTTGAGGCTTCGGGCGCTTTGGGATCCGGAACTGAGGCTGGGCTCGGGCAGCTGCCTGAGGCAGGTTCGGCCGAGCCGGCAGCGCCGGTGAGGGTTTACGGGGAAGGCAGAGATGAAGGGCTTCATCCTCTTTCTTTTTAGCCGCACACCGTTGCTGCATTGATGCCAGGGCAGAGCCGAAAATGCCTTCAGGCACGATTGGCATGTCCAAAATGTCCTCCTTCTCTCTCTCAGAGAGGTTGGTGAGGTTCAGCCATCGTGCACGTTCTTGAAGCACCGTCATGCCCATAGCTTTAGCCGTAGCATGGACCGCGCAGCGCTGCACACGCAGGCAGATGTCGGTCAGTACGGTGATTTCCTCCCGCACCTCCGGGTCCGGCTTCGTATTCATGTCCTCACAGAGCTCGGCTTGGTACGCCGAGAGCATGGAGGAGACATTCAAAGCTCGGACCGAGATGGCGGCAGCCTTGTACGCCCTCTCGTTCAGCGCCGACTGGAAGCGGTCCGCCTTCGCAGGGAGAGCGGGAGGCCTGGAGGAAGTCGCCGAGAGCCGTGGGTGCAGGTGGGCTGCAACCAGCGGTTCCATCGGCGGCATGCGAAGCATGCCAGCCGTCTCCATCCCTTCGAAGTCCAGCGAGGAGGCTCCTTGGACAGGAGACCTGGAGCTGAACGGGTGTTTGTCCCAGGAGGACCCCACTTCTTGGAGTAGCTCCGGGAAGGCGGGGAGGAGGGGCTTTGCCGCCCTCGTGGCCTGAGGCAGCTTCTTTCCCTCGTAGCGGGATCTGACAGCCTCAGTGACCACGGTGGGCCAAGGGATGTTGAGCCTGGTCGCAGCGCGTCGGCAGACTGACTGCATGTCCAGGTGGGCGGCCGGAGAAACCGCTCCATCCCTGGGAGAGGACGGAAAGCTAGGCATGGAGGCCTGAGCGATGGGGAGAAAGACGTCGTCCTCCTCTGAAATGAGGAGTTCCGAGGTGTCCTCGTCGTCTCCGTAGTCCAACTCCAACACATCCTCGGCGGGGTGGCTCGGACCGGCCAGTTCGAGCTGTGAGCCCCAGCTGAGTTCGGCACACGGTTCCGGCTCCGGGAGGACATGTTCGCTGGCGTCCCCAGGCGGTGGCCCAGGGGCCGGCAGGCAAGGGTCCTTCCCCGACAGGCTAGCTTGGCGCGCTAGCCGCCGGCGAAGGCTCTTCAGGGTGAAGCAAGCGCAGCTCTCACATGACCCGGGGACTTCCAATGCCAGCTGGGCGTGTTCCAGCCCGAGGCAGCTCGAGCAGACCCTGTGCGGGTCTTTGCTTGAGATTTTGTTCCCACAGGTACAGAGGCGAGCTCCTGCACCGTCGACTCCTCTGGTGGGAGGAGCGGCTTCCATGTTGGCTAACTGGTGTGTTAGCATAGAACGAACAGATGCACTGGAGTGTGAAGCTGCTCGTTATGCCCCGAGCCTATGGTGAAGGTCAGGACAGAAGGACGGTAAGTTAACGTTCGGCGACGGAGAGAATATTAGAAGGCTCCGTCTGTGAACAGTTGAGCTAACTTACCTCAGAGATAAGCGACCACCGAAGCGAGAAGAGGTGATTGAATAGGGCGTACGTTGGGACGCTTGCTACTTATAGTAGCAGGGGGACGCGTACGTCACGGTCACTGGCCAATCAGGATTGGCGTATTGAGATAAGTGCTTCTGAGGAATCCGCGGAGGGGCGTATCCCATAGTGAGACATCGAAACGAATGTTAAGAAAGAGAACAGCATTTAACGTTTTAGCAAGTGAGAAAAATTGTAAAGGAATCTGTCGAATTTTGTGGGGGGATAATACGTTTTGGAATGAAGCTGCTACATAACAAAATGTTGACAAGGTGATGCAATGTGAAGAAAAGGTCTCATGTTTCTCTTACCTGTTCTTCACATTTGCCTGATTTGTCTCTATATCTTTGTACCTGTCTCGTTCAGGTTGGTGTACAGGCAGTTTTACCCGTTAGCCATTGAAATTTGTCGCTATCTGAAGATTCCGGATTATCAGGGGGTGAGCAGAGTTCTGAAGCATTGGGCTTCGTGTAAGGTAAGCAAACACACACGATTTCACCTGAGGCTACTTCCACATGCAATTCTGACCAGTGTGTTGTGGGCATGTCCAGGTACAGCAGAAAGACCTATCTGATGAGGCCATAGCTCGGGCTGTTTGTTTGAAGGTTGGAGACTCACCTGGAGTTTCATACTCGCATATTGCTGCTAAAGCATACGAATGTGGACGCACTGAGCTTGCTATAAAGGTACTTCAGTCAGAAAATACTCAGCCAAGTTTAGAAGTATTTTGATATTGTGTATTGTTTTGTGGTCTTCTGTGATTTTATTTGCAGTTCTTTGTAGCATTTTTATAACGTCTTCAGAATTCTGTAATACTCAGTTATTTTTTTTCCAACTCCCCACAGAAATAATTTTTTGTATAGTATTCTGTAGTACTGACTGTTTACCTCCACCAGCTGCTGGATTTTGAAGCTCGTTCTGGAGAACAGGTTCCTCTGCTGCTGAAGATGAAGAGGAGTCAGCTGGCTCTTGGTAAAGCTGTGGAAAGTGGCGACACTGACCTAGGTGAGTACTAAGGCCCCGTCTACATCTATCTGTCAGAGAAGTGATTTGTTACCGAATGTATTAATGTGCGTGTTGTCAGTATACACAGTGGTCACATATCTGAAAAATGAAATGAATCGAGGAGATTTCTTCATGACTTTGAGGAATCAACCTGTAGCGCTCAGTCTTTACAGACAGGTGAGCTCACCTGGCTGTGCTTTGTTAGGGGATGCTGAGTCTTCACCTGCATGTATCAACCTGTCACATGATTGTTGTCAGTTCTGTAAACTACAGGAACAGGAGACTCTGAAAGATCTCTACAACCAGGATGATGATCACCAGGAGCTGGCAAACTACTACATCATGGCAAGTTACAGAGAAAAGGTAATGGTCACACCTGTATCAGCTCTGTGTTTGACCTCTGTCTAAAGAATGGAATACCAACTCTTTCTTACCTTTGATTTACCTTTCTGCTCGGGCTTGACGGTAAATCAAAAATTTACTGTTACCAAAATGAATGACTTACAACGTCATTTTGCCCATGTTGGTATGTCCGGTATTTAAAATAAATGAAAAGACGTGAGTACGTTGCCGATGTTCATGTCCCTTAAGAAGTTGTGGCACAGACCAGTGGAGTTCATGTCACAGCTAGTCACGTGACTCCACCCCATTCACTTCAAGAAGATATGGCTGCAGACAGCATGTTTTTTACCGTAACCGGATATAATACAACCAGAAGTACATGATGGTGGCTCATTATCTCTACCGGAAGTAGTTCCTTTCATCATGACTTTATTTACAATTGCATAGTATTTTCTTCTCTCTTCAAAACTTTGTTTGGACTTGCGAACTGGCAGACTTTTAAATATCTTAATTTAGAAAATATTTAAATGATTTTAACTAGTAGAACATATTTATTTTTTTTACCTATGTTTAAATCTTGCATTATGACCAAATAGTAAAGTCATTTATCCCTCAGACAGGAAATGTAGGTGTAACTGCAGTAAAACAGAAAGAAAGTTACAAGAAAAGGCTATACACTAAGGGCTGGGAACCTCGTGATATGACACGATGTCTTACATGTCTCACAATACAATAATATCGTCGTCTTCCTCCGTCCGAGTCGCAGGGGCAGCATCCCAAATAGGGAGCTCCAGACAGTCCTCTCCCCGGTCTTCTCCACCAGCTCCTCCGGCAGGACCCCAAGGCGTTCCCGGACCAGATTGGAGATGTAACCTCTCCAACGTGTCCTGGGTCGACCCGGGGGCCTCCTGCCGGCAGGACATGCCCGAAACACCTCCCCAGGGAGGCGTCCAGGAGGCATCCTGACCAGATGCCCAAACCACCTCAACTGGCTCCTTTTGATCCGGAGGAGCAGCGGTTCTACTCCGAGTCCCTCCCGAATGTCCGAGCTCCTCACCCTATCTCTAAGGCTGAGCCCGGCCACCCTACGGAGGAAACTCATTTTGGCCGCTTGTATCCGCAATCTTGTTCTTTCGGTCATTACCCAAAGCTCATGACCATAGGTGAGGATTGGGACGTAGATCGACCGGTAAATCGAGAGCCTTGCTTCCTGGCTCAGCTCCCTTTTCACCACGATAGATTGGCTCAGAGTCCGCATCACTGCAGATGCTGAACCAATCTGCCTGTCGATCTCCCGATCCCTCCTACCCTCACTCGTGAACAAGAACCCGAGATACTTAAACTCCTCCACTTGAGGTAGGACCTCTCTCCCGACCCGGAGTTGGCAAGCCACCTTTTTCCGTTCGAGAACCATGGTCTCAGATTTGGAGGTGCTGATCCTCATCCCAGCCGCTTCACACTCGGCCGCGAACCTACCCAGCAAGAGCTGAAGGTCAGAGCTGGATGAAGCTAGTAGTACCACATCATCCGCAAAAAGCAGAGACGAGATTCTCCTGCCACCAAACTCGACACACTCCACACCACGGCTGCGCCTAGAAATTCTGTCCATAAAGGTAATGAACAGAACCGGTGACAACGGGCAGCCCTGGCGAAGTCCAACCCTCACCGGGAACAGGTCCGACTTACTACCGGCTATGCGGACCAAACTCATGCTCCTCTGGTAAAGGAACTGAATGGCCCTTAACAGAAAGCCACCCACCCCATACTCCTAGAGCGTCCCCCACAGGGTGCCCCTGGGGACATGGTCATAAGCCTTCTCCAAATCCACAAAACACATGTGGATTGGTTGGGCAAACTCCCATGTCCCCTCCATCACTCTTGCAAGGGTATAGAGCTGGTCCGCAGTTCCACGGCCAGGACGAAAACCACATTGCTCCTCCTCAATCTGAGATTCAACTATCGATCGTACCCTCCTCTCCAGTACCTTGGAGTAGACCTTTCCAGGGAGGCTGAGGAGTGTGATCCCCCTATAGTTGGAACACACCCTCAGGTCACCCTTCTTAAAGATGGGGACTACCACCCCGGTCTGCCACTCCACAGGAACTGCCCCCGATGACCACGCAATGTTGCAGAGACGTGTCAACCATGACAGCCCTACAACATCCATAGCCTTGAGATACCCAGGACGAACCTCATCCGCCCCCGGGGCTCCGCCGCTGTGTAGTTGTTTGACTACCTCAGCAACTTCTGCCAAAGAGATTGGACAGTCCATCCCCAGGTCTCCCGGCTCTGGTTATTCCTCGGAATGCGCATCGGTGGGATTGAGGAGCTCCTCAAAGTATTCCTTCCACCGTACGACTATAGCCCCAGTTGACGTCAGCAGCTCCCCATCCCCACTGTAAACAGTTTGAGCGAGTTGCTGCCTTCCTCTCCTGAGGCGCCAGACAGTTTGCCAAAACCTCTTTGGAGCTGATCGATAGTCTTTCTCCATGGCCTCTCCAAACTCCTCCCACGCCCGAGATTTTGCCTCGGAAACTGCCACTACTGCACCCCGCTTGGCTATCCGGTACCTGTCTGCTGCCTCCGGAGACCCACAGACCAGCCACGCCCTGTAGGCCTCCTCCTTCAGCCTGACGGCTCCCTGAACCTCTGGTGTCCACCAGCGGGTACGGGGATTGCCACCACGACTGGCACCAGCCACCTTGCAACCGCAGCTAGCAACAGCCGCCTCAACAATTGCAGAGTGGAACAAGGCCCACTCGGAGTCAATGTCCCCCACTGCTCTCGAGACGCGGTCAAAATTCTGCCGGAGGTGGGAGTTGAAGACCGTCTTGACAGGTTCGTCTGCCAGGCGTTCCCAGCAGACCCTCACTATGTGTTTGGGTCTGCCAGGTCTACGCGACATCTTCCCCTTTCATCTGATCCAACTCACCACTAGGTGGTGATCAGTTGACAGCTCCGCTCCTCTCTTCACTCGGGTGTCCAAAACATATGGCCACAGGTCAGATGATACGACTACAAAGTCTATCATCGACCTGCGACCTAGGCTGCCCTGGTACCAAGTGTACCGATGGGCATCCTTATGTTCGAACATGGTGTTCGTTATGGCCAAACTGCGGCTTGCACAGAAGTCCAATAATGAAACACCACTCGAGTTCAGATCAGGGAGGCCGTTCCTCCCAATCATACCCCTTCAGGTTAAGCTGTCATTGCCCACGTGAGCATTGAAGTCCCCCAGCAGGACAATGGAGTCCCCTGATGGAGCACTATCTAGCACTCGTCCCAGGGACTCCAAAAAGGGTTGGTACTCTGAACTGATATTTGGCCCATAAGCACAAACAACAGTCAGGACCCGTTCCCCGACGCGAAGGCGAACGGAAGCTACCTTCTCGTTCCCCGGGGTAATTCAAATACCAAACCTTGTTGGAGAAGATGGTTTTATCCAGATTTTTAATTTCATTACATCCAACAATGTTTTAGATCTTTTTATGTCTTGTTTTCACCCTCACCACAGCACTAAGACTGCTCTTATTCGTGTTTTAACGATATTTTGCTTGCCTCTGATTCTGATTTTAATGTGTTGTTGGTGCTTTTAGACTTTGACACTGTCAACCACGCAATCCTATTACAGCGACTGGAGCAGTTAATTGGCATTCGTTGAACAGCTTTAGAGTGGTTCCACTCCTATTTTAATTGCAGATGTTTTAATGTTGCCCTGGGGAATTGCGCCTCTAGAGTGGCACCTCTTTTTTGTGGGGTTCCCCAGGGGCCCGTTTTAGGTCCACTTCTTTTTAAGCTATATATAATCACTGTTCACATGGACACGAACTGAAATGATCCGATCATGCCGTGCGTACATATGCACCAAGCATTTAATCCGATTAAATAGGTTGAGCATGCGCAGAGTTGCCTTTCCCAAAAGGAAAATTGTAAACAAACGCCATGAAACGAAATGAAAAATGTAAAAACAGAAATAACTATTCTTCCCTGCTTTCCTGATCCATTTATTCAATTTAATATTTTTATTTAGCTCATAGAAGTTACGTTTTCTTCAGTGAATAACTGCAGATATATGCTTTGCTGCATTTTATTGTTGATTAAAATAAGGGAGGGTTATGTCTCTGCCTCTTGATCAGCTGGTCTGCGGGTCTGAAGTGACAGCTGTGCCGTTGCGCTGCGGCACAGAGCGGGGGTGGGGGGTGGGGGGGGGGGGGGGGGTTAGACTCATGTTTTATTACTGTGCTCTGTTGTGGCTTATTATTAATAACATGTGACAATCAGCTGAAACTGTTGAGAAAAATCTGTTCAAACAAGATAACAGAAGATGTTCAGAAAGTTTAGAAGCCTGTGTTCATCATTAACGTACCGCATCTCAGGTCATCTGTGTTTACGTGCTTTTAACACCAGGGTATCCGCGGGTCCTTAAAAAATCTTAAAAAGTCTTAAATTAGCTTTTCCAAATTTAAGGCCTTAAAAATCCTTAAAAATGACATATAATCCTTAAATACAGTTTCCAAAGGTCTTAAATTTTCAAAGACCCAATAAACAAGATTATTTTATTTCTATGAAATTTTCATGAATTTCTAGTTAGTATTCAGCATTTTTTGCGTACGATGTTAGTGTAAGCGGAACCATACACATTCAGTTGCTTGTGAAAGGGGCTATTTTTAGATGAGCACATTAACTGGTTAAACTAGTGGGAGCTTGCGCCATGGGGAAGTGCAAGTTTGATGGTAACTGGATGGCTAATCCCATGTTCGCGACGCGGTTAGCACCAGTTCCAGGCAATAGCTGGAAAATAAAGCTTAAATTTAATTATGAAAATAGCTTAAATTTGGTCTAAGTGGCCTTAAAAAAGGTCTTAAAAAGTCTTAAATTTGGCTCCCTTAAACCTGCAGATACCCTGTAACACGGACTTTACTGTCGTCCAGAGTATTTAACCGAGGACGTTTTCCTACCCAACATCAGCCTCCAATCAGGTCTGTAAAACCCATATTATCCTGTGTTCTTTACAAGCGTGTCTCCATCACCTGCTGCAGAAGCTGCTGCGTTCAAAGCTGACAGAAACGGGGATCCGTGCGCTGCAACCCCTGCAATAAACCTGCGTATTTCCAGTACAGATTTGAACATGTTTGTCAAATGATTTGTGCAATAATCAGATTTTTATTTTACTTCCACAAAATGCAAGTTCTGAATTAAAAATTACTGAAACGGGGACGACTTGTCGTCGGATTTAAAAGCCGCCGCTCGTTAATTACGCCGTCATTTTTTAAGTCAGGTGGTCCAAATGACAGCAGAGAGGCCCGCTCGCTGTTGCACACATGCACAGTGGGCATTATTTTACCCCAACAATCCGAATGGCTGTGTACATGCACGTCAATCGGAATGATGAACGAAATAAACCACCTCTCCCAATCGGATTGAAGTTTCAATCCGATCGGGCCGAATCGGATGAGAATATTCTGATTGACATGTTTACATGCAGAATTTTTGATCTGATTGGGCATTCAATCCGATTAAATATGCGCATGTAAACGTGGCTATTGACTGTTTCAGTCCTAAACCTGACTGTCTCCCAGATAAAACTCTAACCATGAACCAGAGGTTTGGTGTGTCTGGAGTGTTGAACTGATAGAAATCTCAAATATAAGGTTTCAAGTTCTGAGCTTTAATAGAACAGACATGCTGACCTTTGATCTGTGTGTTCAGAGGTTGGAGAGCCGACTGTCTCACCTGCAGAGTGCTATAGATGAATACAATAAGGCCAAGAATGACTTTGCTGTAAAGGTAAGTTAAGAGTAGAAAATTCTTTATTGGTTCCACAACTAAGACCTTTGAATCATCATGGCAGAAAGTGCACAGTACAGGTAAGTGTAACGGAAAACCATAACACGCCTCAAGACTGACCGAAAGTAATCAAATGACACAATTTCCTCCCTGATTCCCGCCTTCACCCCCCCTCTTCTCCCATTTTGTTTCTTATGTTCCAGCGCCTTTCACCCCTTTTTCCTGCTCCTCCTCCCTGAGTAACTAAAGACAGAAATGTCACCTTGACTCTTGTCTGGTCTTTTAGGCCACAGAAGATGAGATGCGTCTCCTTCGTTTCCAACGAAAGTTGGATGATGAGAAAGGGGCGGGGCTTCTCGGGCTGTCTCTGCAGGTAGGTTAAGGTGCTGGGGGTTTTCCACGTGAAAGTTTATTTTTTGAGATATTTGAACAAACAAAAAATGTGACCAATTACAAACCAGCTAAGTGTTGTTTAATGATGCCACTTCTGGTCCAGGGAACCATGGAAGCTCTGATGTCATTAGGACTTCACAAACAAGCAGAGCAGCTCTACAGAGATTTCAAAGTACCTGACAAAAGGTGATGACAACCAACATACCAGTCACACCTGTGTTTTATCTTCTCCTCACCTGTCTACCCTTGTCTACTTCTGCAGGTATTGGTGGTTGAAGCTTAAGTCTCTGGCAGAGAAGGAGGAGTGGGAGGAGTTGGAAAAATTCTCAAAGAGCAAGAAGTCCCCCATTGGATATCTTGTAAGAAGCTCCACCCCTTACCATTTTGTTTCCATTGTATTGCATTTCTCATAAAGCCTTGCTGCGTTTGTCTTCAGGCGTTTGTTGAAATTTGCATGAAGAACAACAACAGGTATGAAGCCAAGAAGTACGTCTGTAAAGTAACCCCTGAGCAGAAGGTCAAAGCTCACCTGGCTGTGGGGTAAGATGACAGCTGTGACATTATCATGCAGGAGGCTCCACCCTATGCTTATTTCTCTTCTGTTTCTGTCAGTGACCTGGAGGGTGCAGCGGACACTGCCATCGAGCGCAGGAACGAGTCAGAGCTGGGGGCAGTCCTCTCTAGATGCTCCGCCTCCGACCACCTTCTGGTTGACAGGTTGAATCGAGCACGGGTCAACTCTTCCAAAAAGTGATGTGTACGTGGTCCAACCACGTAAACAAGCTCCTGTCAGATTCTAAGAGTCTGATCTATCAGCTGATGAGATGGAAAATAAAAAAATTTTGACAAGGTGTTAGCTTTTCTCTGGGCCGTTTCATTAAACACATCTAAACATCTGACTGTTTCTGTTACTGGAAGATCATTAGGAATTCATCAGTGTTCTGTTGTTATCCTTATTGTGCTTGGGGCATTGGATCTGGGGCATGACATGCTGCT
Organism: Nothobranchius furzeri; assembly: GCF_043380555.1. NCBI lineage: Eukaryota > Metazoa > Chordata > Actinopteri > Cyprinodontiformes > Nothobranchiidae > Nothobranchius > Nothobranchius furzeri. The sequence continues at coordinate 45,666,566 of NC_091754.1, read as the reverse complement.
CCTTGGGCAGTGTAGACCCTGAAGAGGCATCGGTTCTCCCAATCTGGGAAGGAGGAGTTGAGAGAGGGACAGTGTCTGCGTGGAGAGATCCGTTGAGCTCAGGAGGGTTCCTGCTTTGCTGTGGTTTCTGGGTTGAAACCTGGGTTAAAGGAAGGAGGGTGTGTGTTCACACAGTCCCACTTGGCTCACAGCAGACGCAGTTTGGAACAAGCTCAACTGACGATATGGTGATTAGCTGCGAGGGGAACAGCGGGCTAATTTTTCGGGTCCAGGCCTGGACCCTGGACAAAGAACTGTGAGGCTGGTTGGGCCAATGTGAAGCCCACTAATGTGTGGGCTAACCCTAACCCACACTAACTGGAGCGTGTATGTGAATGCGTGTGAGAATTGCTGGTTCATAGTGTGTATGGAGGAGAGAAGCACACTCCTCAATGCATTTCATGGTGTCTGGTGTTTGATTATTAATGTATTTTTGTTTTGTTGTTTGTGTTCAACTTCCAGTTAGAGATGGGCAGTGGGTGCAGTACCTGTTCTGACAGGCAGCCGCAGTAAGAGTTAAATAAACCTTTGAGGGTGTCTGCAAGGTGAAGGGGGCAAGGAGGTCACTGGTCAGTGTTTAGTCTGCCCCTGCTGTAAGGTCTAGGGGGGGGGGGGGGTGTTGTAGCTGACTGTTGATTTGTTTTGTCCTTTTGTTAAAATAAATCTGATTGCTTTTGTTAAATCCACGACTCAAATTTCCTTGGGCAATAATGTACCTGCGTGCTTTGGTAACATCTACTTGTCACATCTGGATGAGCTGTGGGAAACATATTCTCACCATGCATGCTTAAGCGTAGTTTATGCGTCTGCGTTGGTACGGAGACATGCAGCGCCATTAAACGTCTTGGCGAGGGCTCTCCCCGTCTTGCAAGGGTGAACGTAGTCAAGCCCACTTTTCTAAACATCCATAGAAGGACACAGCGAATGGAAGCGTGTGACGGTCAGGACACCGCTTTCGTTAAAAACATCGCCATTGTGTGCGTCTCTCCCACACATAAGCACAAACTAGGCTTTACAGAGCGCATGTTCTCCCCTATGGTTCTCCCTCGTGCATGTTTAGAGGTAGCAATAATAGCTGTGTGAAAAGTAGTCAATCCTTTTGGTTCTTTAGTTTAAACTTTATGCTGACGTCATCCGTGAAGTTTTTATCCCACTTCCTCGTTCTGGACCAGACTGCTGATTCGGCACTTTTTTTACGTTTCATCTGGGTTGGCCACCGGGATGGGCGGGGCTAATCTCAGCTGACCAAAAGAACAGGTCAAGGACCTAAATACCCAGAGGTCTGCGATAGGTGAGTCGTTGCCCAGGTAAGGGTGCCTGGCCCCGAATAGACTGTATTCAAAATCCGCTGATTAAACAGCAGGGGCGTTTGTTTGCGGTCCGAGGAGCAGGTTCTGGTTCTGCAAAAGCAGAAGAAGGGTTCTGACACCAGCTAACCGGAACTTACTGTAACGTAACAGGAAAGCGCGTTGGCTCGTTCAAAGTTCCTACAGCTAGTTAAACTAACCTTAACTACCTGGTTAAACTACGCCAGACCCACTGCAGCCTTGCGCTAACCCAAACACATCTGAGTCAGAGGTGACTCCGTGGTTCCCTGTGGTCAGCGGTGGCTCTTTACACCGGGAGCAGTGGCAGAGTCGCGGTCAGCTCTACTCCGCCTCTCCGCTCCTCCAGATCCCGGGTCTTTCTCGATCCGGTGTTATGCAGACATTTACCGCCTGTTGTTGGATGAATCACGACCAAACATTTAAATATGTCTATTCTATCTATTTACTGAATGAAAAAGTTTGGTTTCGGGGAGATAAAAGACAGTAACTGATTTTGACTCGTTTTATTTTGTTTGAGACAAATCTATTTTTATATGAAGTCAGTCAGGGTAATCTGTTCAACAGTATACATTTGAAGACATGAAATTGGTTAGGGTTTGGAAACCAATAAACAATAAAACATTTTATTTCTAATTAAAAACAACAACACACTAAACCACCACCTTCATCAATAAGCTTCTTTGTTTTAGATGTTTTCGGTTTTGTTGGCTCTTTTATTTTATTATATATGGGGGAACTGCAGCAGAGGAGCTACAGTTATGTCGCTTTAGGAATATTACGTTTGAGCCCGTATGTCTCAGTCGTGTCCTTGGGCAAGACACCTCACTCTCCTTTTTCTGGTGGTGGAAGGCGGGACTGGTGGTGCTTGTGTATGGCACATCGACATATAAATATTGGACAATGGGTTTCCACGGGCTCCAATAACAGGTTTTTGAGGCCAAATGGGAGGTGGCCACCACCACCATTTTGACCGTGTCACAGGTTCCGTCAAGCCCAGACAATTCCACAAAAGGGAAGAGAGGTGGAGCTGAGGGTGGGGCTGTGAGGCTGACGGCACCCGGTCGAACTAGCTACAGGCTAACCCAAAGCTAACGCGGAGGTGGGAGCTAAGCTAACGGAGGTAGCAACCTAGCTACAACCGGAGTTAACTGTGCACAACACCAGAGCTTCTGAGTCAGAGATACGCCGGGCTGACCGCTGGGTAAAACGGGGTGGAACACAGAGGTCTCCGAGAGCTCCACAAGCCAGCAGCCGCACAGCAGACAAGCGCCGCTGCGATCTGAGATGCGCAGAGCTTCCACTGGGGAGACCCGGGTGGAAAGGTTTCCATCCCAGAGCTCCACAAGCTGGCAGCCCGCGCAGCAGACAGAAGCGGCGATCAGACAGAGATGCACCGAGCTGCGGGGAGGCGAGAACCGGGTGGAAAACATCGGTCTCCTGAGAGCTACACAAGCCGATAGTGGGAACCCAGCTCCACCAACATGTTATATTTCAACCCATTTTCTAAAGTGCAGCATTATGTTAAATGCACTGGGTTTTACCCTATTACATTTAAATTTCATGGTTAAACAGTACATGTTAAAATCTAAGCTCAGCTCGGCAGTGACCTAAAATACATAAATATAATTTTACTTACCGAAAAAAATGAAGTGGAGACTCCTTGGATGCTCTATTAGTGCAATTAATGCCACAGCAAGTCATTTTGTCCAACAATTGCACAAAAAATATCCAAAAAAGAATACACAAACACAGAGACTCAAAGTCCCGGAACAGTTTCCAGGCCAGACCGAGGCTCTATTGGGCCTTTCCACGGAGCTAGCTTTGTGGTCACGTGGGCCTGAGGCGGCGGTCACGTGGGTCTGTTGCTCATTAATTATACAGAATTTTAGGCTTTTACTACACTTAAACAGAAGAGTGAGAAAAAAATTCACCCCCCTCTGAGTTGTCATGAGTGTAAACTAGATAATTTAAACCAAAAGCATGTTTTGGTACCAGGCTGTAAACATGTTTATTTCTGCTGTGAAATTGGTATTTTTAACATGGGAGTCAATGAGGATTTGCTCGCTTCTGACACCAGCCCCTAGTGGATGAGGGTGGAACTGCAATTTTTGGTACTTTCGGGTTGGACTCAATTTTTGAGCCGCATTGCGGGGGCTTGGTACGGCAGCGTCACCTCTTGTCAGTGGGCCCCAGGGCAGCCGTGGCTACAATCAGAGCTGTTGAAAGAGAGAGTTGCGACACGCTTTCTACTTGCTGACTCACGTTCACGGTAGTTCCAAACATCCCAGCGCCGTACAGTCAGTTTGAACAGCGTATGGTGGGACAAATCACAAAAATTGAATATAATTACATTTCCCCTGGCGATTTTTGGTAATTATTGAATAATATCATATATTATATTCTACATTATGTCCTAACTCCTTCACAAAGTAGCCTATTTATTTATTTTCCTGAGCATTTGTAGGAAGACAAACACCCGTGACTGTTCTATGTTTATGTTTATGTATTTAGCAGACACTTTTGCTCAAAGCGACTTATAAGTGATAATCGGCATGTTGCCCTTGAGGCTAACAACAACAACAACAACAACAACCAATTTCCAATCAGTCGAAGGTAGCAGTGAGGCAGCATGATGAATCATGGAGAGGAGGGAACAAGGAGTGGACAATAAAGAGGGGGACGGGTGCAGGGAGGGTGCTAGTTTAGAAGATGTTCTCTGAAGAGCAGGGTCTTCAGGAGTTTCTTGAAAGTGGAAAAGGAAGCCCCTGGTCTTTGTAGTACTTGGTAGGTCATTTCACATTTGTGGAACGATGCATGAGAAGAGTCTGGATTGTCCTGAGCGTGGTGTATGCACTGCTAGCCGACGATTCTGTGATGACCGGAGCGGCCGGGCCGAGATGCAAGCCTTTTGCAAGAGGATTCAGGTAGATGGGAGCCGTACCATCTCGGACTTTGTATGCTAGTGTTAGCAATTTGAATTTGATGCGTGCAGCTAGCGGTAGCCAGTGGAGCTCAATGAACAGAGGGGTGACGTGTGCTCTTTTTGGCTGATTGAAGACCAGACGCGCCTCTGCGTTCTGGACCATTTGAAGAGGTTTCACAGTACAGCCTGGAAGACCAGTTAGAAGGACATTGCAGTAATCGAGGCGGGAGATGACAGTAGATTGCACCAGGAGCTGGGTGGCATGTTGTGTTAGGTATGGTCTGATCTTTCGTATGTTATACAGTGCGAAGTGGCATGAACGAGCAACAGAGGCAACATGATCTTTAAAGCTCAGGTGTTCATCAATCACGACACCCAGATTTCGAACTACCTTTGAAGGAGCCAGAGATAGGAAGTCATTTTGGATTGAGATATAGTGCTGTATGGATGGTTTTGCTGGGATGACAAGTAGTTCAGTTTTAGAGAGGTAAGCCAAGTGATCGAATGATCTCACCTAGTGGTGTATATGGCAAAGAGAAGAGGTCCTACTACAGAGCCCTGGGGGACTCCTGTGACAAGATGGTGCACGGTAGACGATTGTCCAAGCCAAGATACACTGAATGATCGTCCTGTGAGGTACGATTCAAACCAGGTGTGTGCTTTCTCTGTGATGCCCATGCTAGAGAGTGTGGACAAAAGGAAGCCATGGTTGACAGTGTCAAATGCAGCCGATAAGTCGAGCAGGATAAGCACTGAGGATTTGGCAGTCGCTCTAGCTTCTTTTAAGGATTCTGTCACTGCTAACAGAGCAGTTTCAGTGGAGTGGCCCTTTTTGAACCCAGATTTATAAGGGTCAAGCAGACAGTTTTGTGAGAGGTATTCTGTGATCTGCTTGAAAGCCACCCTTTCAATGATTTTGGACAGAAGAGGGAGGAGAGAGATAGGTCGGTAGTTCTCCACATGATGTGGAGGAAGAGATGTTTTTTTTTTTTTTTTTAGCAGCGGTTTAACCTGAGCATGCTTGAGACAGGTGGGAAATGTACCGGATGTCAGTGATGCGTTGATCACATGTGTGACTGCTGCAGCTACTGTAGGAGCAATAGCTTGGTGAAGCTTAGTCGGAATGGGGTCGAGTGGGCATGTAGTAGGCTGGCTGCACGTGAGAAGCTTGGACACAGTTCTCAGTGAGAGGGGAAAAAGAGGAAAATGAAGCAGTAGGGCTTGAGATGGTTGGGTTAGATGGAGTTTTTGGTAGCGAATGTTCAGGAGTGGCCAGTTGAGTAAACTGTTTGCTTATAGCTGCCACTTTGCCAGTGAAGAATGAGGCAATGGTGTCCACTGATAGATTGATGGTAGGAGTTGGAGATGGAGGGTTGAGCAGAGTTTTGAATGTTGAAAATAGTTTCTGAGAGTCAGTAGAGCTGAGAATTTTGTCAGTGTAGAAAGGTTTCTTTGCATCAGTGATGCTGGCAGAGAATGAGGACAGTAATTCATGAAATTTCAATAGATCACCAGGATCTTTTGTTTTGCGCCATTTCCATTCCGCAGCTCTAAGATTGGTGCATAGAGACCGGAGGGTATCATTTAGCCAAGGGTGCGACTGAGAGGATCTAGCAGGTCTAGTGGCTAAAGGGCACAAGTTGTTAAGACAGGAGCAGAGTGTGGAGCAGAGTGACTCGGTGGCATCATTCACTTCATAAGCAGAGAATGTGCTGGGAGATGGAAGAGTGGAGGCAACTAGAGAGGAGAAGTGGTTGGGTGCTAGATTGCGGAGGTTGTAGCAGAATGAGACCATTGGGGAGGAAGCAGTGGACCTCCCTTGTAGAGTCGTGCTGAAATGGAGGAAGTAATGATCGGAAAGATGCAGCGGTGTGGCAGAGATTTTGTCAATGGCACAGTTTCTGGTGAAAATGAGGTCAAGTGCTTTTCCAGCTTTGTGAGTTGGAGGACTTTGTACTAGTTTTAAATCAAATGATGACATTAGTGATAGGAAGCCTGATGAGCTGGGATTGTCCAGGTGAATATTCATGTCTCCAAGGACCATTGTTGGACAGTCGTGCTCAGGAATGGAGGAAAGCAGGGTGTCAAGTTCATCAAAAAAGTCTCCGAGTTGACCTGGTTGGTGATATATGACAACCAAAAAGAAATTTTACGGTACAGTTACCTGGATGGCATGGTATTCAAAGGAGTTGTATTTACTGATGGGTAGCAACTGACTGTATATCCATTTGTTGGAAATTAACATGCCCGTTCCACCACCTCGGCCAGATGCACGATAAGTGTGGGAGAAAGTGTGGTTAATTGAGAGAGCAGATGGGGTTGCATTGTCACATGGTTTGATCCAGGTCTCAGTGAGAGCCAGTGTATCGAGTGACAGGTGGTTTGCATATGCGGTAATGAAGTCTGCTTTGTTTACAGCTGATTGGCAGTTCCACAGTCCCATAGACAATTGGGTGTCTTCGGGGGGAGTTGGTTTTAGCGAGCAGAGGTTTTGAAGGTTGCGAAAGCGGTTTGCTGTGTGTGACCTTCCTCTGAAGCCAGTGATCACAGGTATAGGATAATGGCACATTTTGCAAGGTGTGAACAGAGCAGTGTCTGGGTCGAGTTTGTTTGCTCTGTGGACACGCGCAGGTAGACACGTAAGTCTTTACCCCGGAGGGGCTGAGACACAAGGGCTGACGCTTCCGCCGATGCTTCAGTTATGCCACCATACTTATGCTGTGCTACTAGTTGGAAACAGGTGTTTATGCACCAGCTGATTGCAATGGTTGAGACCTAGATCACCTGATGAGTGTTTTCAGGGAGGGGAGAAACAGCTCGTTCACAGCCCCTGATTGCACTTATTGTTTTCAGCTGGCCCAAACTGGAGCTACTAGACAACAGGATTACCCACAGATGAGTTTCCTTCTCTTTTTCCAATGGAAGATAGTGCAAAGCAAAAGTTTAAAAAGACAAAAACAAGCACTAACACACTCAAGGCCCTTCGGTGTAGATTCGGTGCACAAGGCTGCAATAAAACTGTTCTACATTACAGGAACACAACAGTCCCAACACATTGTAGAATACATTTAGACCACATACAGTACTATAATATATGTATATATATATATATATATATATTAGGGCTGAAACAATTCCTCGAATACCTCGAATAATTCGAGTACAAAAAATCCTCGAGTCAAATTCTCTGCCTCGAAGCTTCGTTTAATTCATGTTTAATTAATTCATGGCTTTGCAATCGCCCGTGGTCGTGTTTCACCCGGACCGAAATAAGTGACGCACATACACACTGCACTGAATGCACATGCGAGTAGCGAATATGACACAACTTTCTCTTAAGCCATGGCGGACAATGTGGACCCCGGTGGAGTGCGAAAAAGACAGAAAATGTCAAAGGTGTGGGACCATTTTGCACGTCGTAATGCGGAAAACGTAGTCCAGTGTAAATACTGTAAAATGGATTAAGCCTACCACACCATATTCCTCGATGCTGCAACCTGACAAGGAAACATCCACATGTAAATGTCACTTCTGCAAGCGGACTCGGAGCCTCTACAAGATAATGCATTTTAGCCTGTATTTCTATATATTCTGCGGACACTGCGACTTTTTCATTTGTAGTACTTGGATTCCTCCTCCTTGAACCGTCACCTTTTCGTGGTGGAGGAGTTTGAGTGCTCTAATGATCCTAGGAGCTATGTTGTCTGGGGCACTTAGTGCCCCTGGTAGGGTCTCCCATGACAAATTGGTCTTAGGTGAAGGGTGAGACAAAGAACGGTTCGAAGGATCTTTCATGGCGGTTAAAACGAAGAGTCGGAGTACCCGGCCCGGAGGGTTACCGGGGTCCCACCCTGGAGCCAGGCCTGGGGTTGGGGCCCGTGAGCGAGCGCCTGGTGGCCGGGCTTTCGCCCATGGGGCCCGGCCGGGCCCAGCCCGAACCGGATACATGGGCTCGTCCAACTGTGGACCCACCACCCGCAGGAGGAACATGAAGGGTCCGGTGCAATGTGAATCGGGTGGCAGACCAAGGCGGGAGCCTTGGCGGTCCAATCCCCGGACAAGAAAACTAGTTTTTGGGACATGGAACGTCACCTCGCTGGCGGGGAAGGAGCCGGAGCTTGTGGCAGAGGTTGAGCGGTACCGGCTAGATATAGTCGGACTCACCTCGACACATAGCATTGGCTCTGGAACCCGAGACCTGGAGAGGGGTTGGACACTCTACTTTGCTGGAGTTGCTCCGGGTGAGAGGCGGAGGGCTGGGGTTGGCTTTTTGTTAGCCCCGAGATTCTCTGCCTGTGTGTTGGGGTTTACCCCGGGGGACAAGAGGGTAGCTTCCTTGCGCCTTCGGGTCGGGGAACGGGTCCTGACTGTTGTTTGTGCTTATGGGCCAAATATCAGTTCAGAGTACCCACCCTTTTTGGAGTCCCTGGGACGAGTGCTAGATAGTGCTCCATCAGGGGACTCCATTGTCCTGCTGGGGGACTTCAATGCTCACGTGGGCAATGACAGCTTGACCTGGAGGGGTGTGATTGGGAGGAACGGCCCACCTGATCAGAACTCGAGCGGTGTTTTGTTATTGGACTTCTGTGCAAGCCGCAGTTTGGCCATAACGAACACCATGTTCGAACATAAGGATGCCCACCGGTACACTTGGTACCAGGGCAGCCTAGGTCACAGGTCGATGATAGATTTTGTAGTCGTATCATCTGACCTGCGGCCGTATGTTTTGGACACCCGAGTGAAGAGAGGGGCGGAGCTGTCAACTGATCACCACCTGGTGGTGAGTTGGATCAGATGGCAAGGGAACATGCCGCGTAGACCTGGCAGACCCAAACGCATAGTGAGGGTCTGCTGGGAACGCCTGGCAGAAGAACCTGTCAAGACGGTCTTCAACTCCCACCTCCGGCAGAGCTTTGACCACGTCCCGAGAGCAGTGGGGGACATTGAGTCCGAGTGGGCCTTGTTCCACTCTGCGATTGTCGAGGCGGCTGTTGCTAGCTGTGGTCGTAAGGTGGCCAGTGCCAGTCGTGGTGGCAACCCCCGTACCCGCTGGTGGACACCAGAGGTTCGGGGAGCCGTCAGGCTGAAGAAGGAGGCCTACAGGGCGTGGCTGGTCTGTGGGTCTCCGGAGGCAGCAGACAGGTACCGGATAGCCAAGCGGGGTGCAGCAGTGGCAGTTGCCGAGGCAAAATCTCGGGCGTGGGAGGAGTTTGGTGAGGCCATGGAGAAAGACTATCGATCGGCTCCAAAGAGGTTCTGGCAAACTGTCCGGCGCCTCAGGAGAGGAAGGCAGCAACTCGCTCACACTGTTTACAGTGGGGATGGGGAGCTGCTGACGTCAACTGAGGCTATAGTCGGACGGTGGAAGGAATACTTTGAGGAGCTCCTCAATCCCACCAATGCGCATTCCGAGGAGGAACCAGAGCTGGGAGGCCTGGGGATGGACTGTCCGATCTCGGGGGCAGAAGTTGCTGAGGTAGTCAAACAACTACACAGCGGCGGAGCCCCGGGGGCGGATGAGGTTCGTCCTGGGTATCTCAAGGCTATGGATGTTGTAGGGCTGTCATGGTTGACACGTCTCTACAACATTGCGTGGTCATCGGGGGCAGTTCCTAGGGAGTGGCAGACCGGGGTGGTGGTCCCCATCTTTAAGAAGGGTGACCTGAGGGTGTGTTCCAACTATAGGGGGATCACACTCCTCAGCCTCCCTGGAAAGGTCTACTCCAAGGTACTGGAGAGGAGGGTCCGATCGATAGTTGAATCTCAGATAGAGGAGGAGCAATGTGGTTTTCGTCCTGGCCGTGGAACTGTGGACCAGCTCTATACCCTTGCAAGGGTGATGGAGGGGGCATGGGAGTTTGCCCAACCAATCCACATGTGCTTTGTGGATTTGGAGAAGGCTTATGACCGTGTCCCCAGGGGCACCCTGTGGGGGACGCTCCAGGAGTATGGGGTGGGTGGCTTTCTGTTAAGGGCCATTCAGTCCCTTTACCAGAGGAGCGTGAGTTTGGTCCGCATAGCCGGTAGTAAGTCGGACCTGTTCCCAGTGAGGGTTGGACTCCGCCAGGGCTGCCCTTTGTCACCGGTCCTGTTCATTACCTTTATGGACAGAATTTCTAGACGCAGCCGTGGTGTGGAGTGTGTCGAGTTTGGTGGCAGGAGAATCTCATCTCTGCTTTTTGCGGATGATGTGGTCCTCCTAGCTTCATCCAGCTCTGACCTTCAGCTCTTGCTGGGTAGGTTCGCGGCCGAATGTGAAGCGGCTGGGATGAGGATCAGCACCTCCAAATCTGAGACCATGGTTCTCGACCGGAAAAGGGTGGCTTGCCACCTCCGGGTCGGGGGAGAGGTCCTACCTCAAGTGGAGGAGTTTAAGTATCTCGGGGTCTTGTTCACGAGTGAGGGTAGGAGGGATCGGGAGATCGACAGGCGGATTGGTTTGGCGTCTGCAGTGATGCGGACGCTGAGCCGATCTGTCGTGGGGAAGAGGGAGCTGAGCCAGAAAGCCAGGCTCTCGATTTACCGGTCGATCTACGTCCCAATCCTCACCTATGGTCATGAGCTTTGGGTAATGACCGAAAGAACGAGATTGCGGATACAAGCGGCCGAAATGAGTTTCCTCCGTAGGGTGGCCGGGCTCAGCCTTAGAGATAGGGTGAGGAGCTCGGACATTCGGGAGGGACTCGGAGTAGAACCGCTGCTCCTCCGGATCGAAAGGAGCCAGTTGAGGTGGTTTGGGCATCTGGTCAGGATGCCTCCTGGACGCCTCCCCGGGGAGGTGTTTCGGGCATGTCCTGCCGGCAGAAGGCCCCCGGGTCGACCCAGGACACGTTGGAGAGGTTACATCTCCAATCTGGTCCGGGAACGCCTTGGGGTCCTGCCGGAGGAGCTGGTGGACAAGGCCGGGGAGAGGACGGCCTGGAGCTCCCTAGTTGGGATGCTGCCCCCGCGACCCGGACCCGGATAAGCGGAGGAAGACGAGACGAGACGAGTACTTGGTTTCAGCTCACACTGTCGTCTGGTAGCAACACGTGGGACTTCAAATGTGGTAAAAATAGCCGTTTTTACAACACGTCGGACTTTTTACTGTGTTGTTATTGATGTCCGTTGTCCCTCAGGATTGCTGCAGGAGGACACAGGTGTTTATGAGTGGCGGAGGAAAACGAAAGAAAGTACATAAATGTTTTGTGATCAGTATAATTTGACAAAACCACAGCAAGCATGCTTTCTCGACAATCCTTGTTATTGTGTGAGAAAAAGTGTAGAAATTAAAACGGACGTGTGTTAATAGGGAAATAGCTGGCGAGATGTTTGCAGCCGCTCGCAGCACTACTTCAACAGTTATCCTCCTAGTTTTTGTCTGGCTTTCCGGGCTATTAGATTCTCGCACGAGGGGAAAGTCGGCCCAGGTTGTATACTTATTTTTTGCACAGGCATTTGTTTACTGTGAAGTAAAGTTGAAGTGCTGAAGTTTTGAAAACTAATTTTGAATAAAACTTGAAGAATAACTGGCAATTGCTTGCTCATTTTAAGAGGTCTTTCATATTTTATAACATGCTATTTGATATAATGGTTTACAAACACAAAAGGGTAATTTATTAGAGTACTCGATTACAAAAATATTCGATAGCTGCAGCCCTAATATATATATATATATATATAATATATTAAAGCAATAAATTTGATGTAGTAATGCAACACACTGCTCTTATATAAGCATATTTAATAATTTTAAGTCTTACAAGAAGCCCTAAAGTCGAGTTGTAATATCCATTTTAAAGTGTTTATTGAAAGCTAGAATTCTGCTCCAGCTTACCTTGAAGAAAATATGTAGCTGTTTATGCTTTGAATGATGATCTATTATGTTCAGTAGAATACATTTTACAGTCATTACTTTATATTTTTATGTGAAGACAGTACATGCATCTATAACCCAGTTTATCTGGCTTCTATAGCCTGACTAATAGCAACTAATTAAAAAGAAAATGTCAATAAAACTGTATGGTCAAACACAGTAAATTTAAAAAGTGTGTTAATTTTGAAAAAATGAATACAAACTTGTACAACATGTATAATAGCATTTTAAATAAAGCATTTTACCAACATTATGTTTAGTCATTACATATGCACAAATAAGCTGAATCAATAAATTTGAGCAATGTACTCAAGACCTAATAAAACTCTTTTGAATAACTTTATTTTGATTATTATTAAAATAAAACGTGTCTGTGGGTTAAAATTTGAAATGACTAATTTTAGGGTTGGATAAAATTTTAAAATGTAATTTTACATCTCTATATTGTTGGTTCAGTTCAATATTTCTATACAGTATGAACAAAAACTGTATTTTAATAATACCTTCATAGGTTGATTATCTTACCATGGTTGACTGAGGTCTGAGGGAGGAATCAGATTAATGGCGTCCCCAAAGACGCAGAGAGAAGAAGAAAATGGTTGGCTCAAGTCAGCAGGAGCAACCTCACCATGACCAGAGATCACAATAACAAAAAGCTGTGTGCAGTGAGTTTAATGTGTACTCTCAAACGTTTTCTATCAAGGCTCTACATGTTTTGCTCTCAACTGCACAAGGCTACAATAAAACTGTTAAATGTGGCAGGAAATAAACCAATACACCACTTTACAGGCACATTTTGAGGAGGGACAGTTCACTAGACCAGGCAAGGCAAGGTGAGACTCAGGGCTGATGCTGTTCCAGCCCTGTTCGTTCATCGCCCTGAACCAAGGAGGAGGAAGGATCCCGCAGTGAGAAGTACAGCAGAACCACTGCATGTTGATCCACTGACCAGTGACCACACATATTGTACTCAAGTAAACTGTGGTACGAATCTTTTGAAATATTAGACATTTGTATTTATTTTATTTAAAAATTATTCTTTATTCTAACAGTGCCGTTATAAATTCAGAGAATGAGGAAAGCAGTTGCAGCAGTGAGGCAAATGAGATGAGGGAAAGTGAGGGGGGACATGAGATGGTATCTGGAGAGGGGGACATCCCAGGAAGCCATGAGGAGCCGGCGTCAGGGCCAGGAGGAGGAAGGAACAGGCCATGCAACCAGGGAACCCAGCTGGAAAACCTAAGGGATGAAATAGAAAATCAAAAAGAACACATTAGAAGATTGGAAAGGGCGCTTAAAACACAGACAAAAATTAATTCAGTCCAGCGAAAGAAAGTTTTCAACATGGGGAAAAAAAAATAGGCCATATTTTTACTAAAGATCAATTGAAGGCAATTGGCATGAAAAACACAAGAGGCATTAAATGGAGTAAACAGACGATCAAAAAGGCCGTACAACTCCGTTTTTCAGTGGGTTCAACAGGCTGCAGGTTTCTTCAGGACAAGAGTATCCCTCTGCCTGATGTTGGAACCCTGCAAAGACAAATACAGCCCATTAAGCTGGAACCAGGTGTGTTGGGAGAGGTGTGTGACATGCTCAGTTTGAAGGTTAAAATTCTTACAGAGATGTAAAGAGAGTGTGTGCTTACTGTGGATGAGATGGCAATCACTCCAGGCATGCATCACTCCATCACACACCAAACTGGGATTTGCCACCACCGTTGTTTCTGGTCAGCTCTCCGCTCAGCCACTATTGGGCCATTCCCATCTGTACCTGGTCGGCCCTGCCCGGATAGCTCCAGTCGGCCCCAGCCTGGCCCGGTTGATTCCACACATCCTTGCTTAGGTATGCAAGAAATGCAGTCAGAGGCATTTTCAGCTTCTAGGTAATCAGCATGATAATGAAGGATAATGAATTGAGCAAGCCCAATGTGGGCTGATTCTACCCACCAATCAGAGGCTTGCTCTAATGGAAGGTGTGAATTTGCTGTCAGCAGTGGGTGCGTTGACCCTGGTCAGCCTGAAGCAGACCCCCTCAGAAAGAGGGCTGAAAAACAGTCTTGTTGCACCCTGAAAAAAGGCAGGCCACCAAGATATGTAAGCAAGCTATGCTATCCGGGCCGGGCCGACCAGGTACAGATGGGAATGGCCCATATGAAAACAGGAAAATGGACACACAACACAGTTTAACCTTTAATGGTTACATAAAATTTTTGTTTTAGTTACTCTTTGACATTTATTTATTGATAGTTGTGTTATTGTTAATTCTTATTTCTTGTCATTCCTTAACAAAATTGCAAATGCTGATATTATAAAGCAAGTGGAAATGAGCAGTTTTATGGAAAATATCTCATTTTTAAAAGTTGTTGTTCGACTACTGTTCTTGAAATATTGTAATTCTATTCTTATTACTTGAGTACACAAAACAGAACAACATATCTTCTTACATTTGTAATCCTGTTTATCTCATGCTTCAGCAGTTCGTTGCAGTCAGTGTTAACTGAAAAATACTAAATAATTACTTGTCTTCACAATCACATTTTTCTTTATTATTGGTCTCTCCATTTGTGCTTCCATTTCTGATGCATGTTTGTGTTGATACAGCAACCAGCAACATATTTTACAAAAAAAAAAAACAAATAAAACTAATAATGTAAAAAGTTTATTACCTATTTCAAACTGTGGGGAATATTTTTAAAACGTAGAATCAAACAAACTGAAATAAACCCGTCAACAGCTCGACAAGCTTGTCTAAACCCTCCTGCTCACAATCAGCAAACTGCACACAATTAGCTCATCAAAGGTTATCTAGCCAAAACTGGCAACATAAAATATCATCGTTGGCTTATTTTGGTACAAAGTGGTTAGCTAACGCTTCACAATGCAAGAAAATGATGACATTTCATCAACTTACCGGAGAAAATCCTTCCGAAACACCGAAAATGAACTGCGGTCAATGCAGCAGCGGTGGCTGTTTGGAACTATTCGAAGCTACATGAACCACGTGACTTCCACATTCCATTCTTTCCGTAGAAGTCTATTGGAGTGTCGCAACTCTCTCTTTCTACATCTCTGGTTTCAATGTAGCTCATTGCCACAAGAGGTGAATGAATAGCTGTAGTGTAAAGCACTTTGGAGTCCTCTGGTTCAGAGGTTCTAATCTGTTGTAGGTCATTTATCATGCGTGGGTAAAAAAAATTTTTCTGTTTCCAGAGTGACTGTGTGGCAGTTGATGATGTCATCGGTGAAGGTAGAGTCTGTGGTGAAGGTGAGTGCTCTAATTGGTGAAGGGCCTGTGTGGGAGGAGTCAGAGCAGACACTCCTTTTTGTTGACATTGCCGGTCAGAAAATTCATCGCTGGAGTCCAACAACCTGTCAAATCCAGTCAATAGAGACAGGTTAGTGATTCACCTGTCTCACCTGATTCTTCATCATCTGGGCATTTCCTCACTCAAGTCTCCCCCTTAGACGACACTGTGGGCTTTGCAGTTCCTCGCAAGTCAAGTGGTTATGTTGCAGGGGTAGGTCGCAGCATTGTGGCTATTGATTGGTCCACTGAGGTTATGACATCACTGGTGGACATTGACGAGGACAAACCGAACAACCGTCTGAATGATGGGAAGGTGGACCCTATGGGTCGTCTGCTGGCAGGTAAGACTTTTTATCTGTTTACCTGTCCCTTTGATCACTTGCTACCTTTGTTTCAATGTTTCCATATTCTGTGTCTCAGGTACAATGGGGAAGGAGGAGCAGCCAGCCCAAGTTCAGAAAAAGCAGGGATCCCTCTACTCTGTGAATTCTGAATACCTTGTGACTAAACACCTGAGCGAGGTAACTTCACCTGTCCACTCCTTCATCCACTGTATGCAACTTCCTAAACCTGTCTACATGGTACCCCTTTACATGGTTACCTGTTTAACCCATCTACCTGTGAATGTTTAACAAGTCTACCTGCAGTTGTCTACCTGTGGTCCATAACTGTTGACTGTTACCTGTGAATGTGTGTCACTCTCAGGTGGACATATCTAATGGATTGGAATGGTCTCTAGACCAGAAAACCTTTTTCTACATTGACAGTTTGGCTCTGAGTGTTGACGCATTTGACTACAACTCCTCTACAGGACACTTGAGTAATGTATACTGTAGGACCCTCCTGCTACTGTAGGCCCCACCTACTACTGTAGGGCCAAGCTGTTACTGTAGGATCTGTCTGCTACTGTAGGAGCCACCTGCTACTTTAGGAACCACATCTTACTGTAGGCCCCGCCTGCTACTGTAGCACCCATCTGTTACTTTAGGGCCCATCTGCTACTGTAGGGCCAACATGTAACTGTAGGAACCACCTGCTACTTTAGGCACTGCATCTTGCTGTAGGCCCCACCTGCTACTGTAGGACCCACCTGCTACTGTAGGGCCCATCTGCTACTGTAGGGCCAACCTGTAACTGTAGGAATCACCTGCTACTTTAGGCACTGCATCTTACTGTAGGCCCCACCTGCTAATATAGGACCCACCTACTACTGTAGGGCCAACCTGTTACTGTAGGGCCAACCTGTTACTGTAGGGCCCATTCAATACTGTAAGACCCACCTGTTACTTTAATATTTTAGCCTCTGAAGACTATGTCTACTTGTACTGTAGAACACATATTTGTAATGTACAACAAATACTTGTCCCCAAAAATGTGTTTGTATTTCAGAGTGTCTTTTACTGAAATACATGTACTTCTTAGAGAATGCTTACTTTTCATTTAGAGTGAGGTACAACATGTATTCTAGAATATGCAGTGGTATTGTAAGGGCTTCTTAGGTCCTAAAGCAAAAACATCTGGGGCCTCATTTATCAACCGTACTTACGCACAGGTCTGTACATGTCTTCTGTATGAACTAATTTACACATTGTGTCAAGTCAGCTTTATTTATATACCCCTATACAGCAGCATGAACGCTGACCAAAGTGCTTAACAAGCCAAAAACAAATGCAAATACAATAAAAACAAAGCAATTTGCTATAATGCACAGAATAAGACTCACAATAAAAGAAATAAAAGCATGACATAAAAAAAACAGTAAAAAAAATACTAAATTACTCAAACTGCTTTTAAAACAACTGAAAACGGATGCAATTTCACACTGAATTATTTTTAAGCTTTTTTATTTAACACTTATTTCATTAAAAAAATAAACAATAAAAAACAACTAAGTATGCCTATACGAAACAGCATACAATTTTAAATGAAAAGTAACAGAATGATGAAAAAAGTCATATAATTCCTTCCCCTTTTTACAGAAAGAAATGAACAATCGCTAAATTTTAATTGTTTATGCACACAATTTTTAGCCAAATACGTTCTAATTTTCTAGATGTAATCATATATCTTAGTTTAGTTTACCTTTTCATAATTACTTAATACACTTTGTTTAGCACGTTTTCTAAATGTAAGTAATTTTGATTCCTTTATTTCCCTGTTAAGGTTATTCCATAATCTTACACCATATACGGAAATACTACAAAGTTTGGTTCTAAATCTAGGTATTTTAAAAACATCAGTTCTTTTCAACATGTAACCACTCACTCTCCTTAGCAACATCATCTGAATATTAGTTGGTAACAAGTCTGCCGAAAAGGCAGGGCCCTTACTTCTTTGCACCGACCAAATAGTCTCTTTATTTTTATTATTATTATTTTTTCCTATACCTTAATTCAGTTCAAATGAAAGTGTGAACCCCCACAAATCTTACATCAAATCAACCGGCTCGGTCATGAAAAGTGTGCTCTTATGTATCTTAGCATTTGCAGTCACCATGACTACGGTATTGGCAAAAAAACAAACAAAAAATTAAAATAAAAACATGAACGACATTTCCCAGAATGCTAATTTTCCCAGATTGCAACTGTTTCACAACTTCATCATATTTAAGCTTTAACACCACTGCAGTCTTAATCTGCACTTCAGCGGAGGTAAGACAACCTGTTTTCACTCCCTGTTTGCCTTTTTATCAGCTAATGTTGGAAGTTATGTTTGGGTTTCTTTATGCGCAAGTGTTTGTGCAACACGTGGTTGATGCGATATGCTCTCTGTGAATGGTGTACAGATCGTGTGCTAGTGATTCATGTGCGGGTTGATGTATTGAGCTTGTGTTTGTAGTCCACAATGCAACATGTGATCAAGGTGAGATGCTTGCAGCTAGCTTACTTAACGTAGTTATGTGTCGGCCTTGTCAACGTGAGACGTATTTATCTTTTCTTTGGCTCATGTATCGGTTGCCTAATTAACTATTGAGCTTGGCTGCAAATGAAACAGGCCTTTCTAATGTGTTCGTTAGCTGATGTCTATGTTGCGTAGCTAATCATGCGTTCCGCTTGTCCTTGGAACTCGAAATTTCCGAGCAAGAAATGACGTAACAGGCTCCTTTTGCGTTTCAGATGCCAACTCGTAAAAAATGGATGACACCAGTGTTGTTGAGTACTAAACAATTACAGTCACTACTAAATGCTGCTAATTATTCAACTTATGCCTTATTGCTCTTTTTCCACAATGCCACCGGACAGAGGAAGAGGTGCTACACAATTTTTAATCATTTTTGAGTAGGCATACATCTATAGTAATTAACTTGCTCACTGTGACAACTAACACAGTATATATTTTTACTTCTTTACTGATATCCAGTGATTCCATGAAGGAAGCATCTGCCTTCTGACACAGAAAACTATTTCCAAGCAGAACAAAAACTACAAAGTTATGTGATTTTTCTGCTTCTAATTTTATTTGTCCTAAAAATTTACACTCTTATCAATACTGTATTTTTTTTTCTCTTTTCTGGAATGACAGTGGATCTAAAGTGAAAAGCAGCTGTACATCAAAAGGTTTTAAATATTAACAACCCCATGTAAGACAATTCATCCAGATGCCTGACCTAGTGAAACTATTACCCCAAAATTCCACTAACTCCGCTCCGCTCCGGCACGAACTCCACAGCAAAAACGGTCCCGTTGTGTCAATCAGAGCTGTTCCACTGCTGCGGCCGTGCGGCGCAGTGCCGTTCTGCCATCCGGCAAAAATAGGATCGATTCTATTTTTGCCAGGCGCCGGGAGCACCTCCGCAGTCAATGGACTGAAATCACAACCGCCCAACAGGAAAGGGAGCAAGCACAACTTGCGTTATTTCACAATAAATCGATAAACAAAAAGCGTTTTTTTGTTTTGTTTCATATGCACAGGTTTAACAACGTTTAACAACTATCAATGGCGGTTGAACTTTAAATGCACAAAAATAAGCCATAAATAGTTTCTACTATTAAAGTAGTCACCCTTTGTTGGTCCAAACACGTGCTGATATCTTAACACAAATGATAGACAGATTAAACAGTTCAATGCTTCTCCCACACAATGATTTGTTTGGATCTAACTTCCGCATTTATTGTTCGGACTGTATCGCGAGATCTCGAAAATCCCACGCATGCCTGTTTGCGCACCTCAGGTCTCCGCACTGGGGCAGAGCCGTTGTAGAGCGGGTATAGTATAATTTGAGTTCGGAAGCGAGCGGCGGCGGAAAGCGGGGGCGGAGCGGAGATAGTGGAATTTTGGGGTCACAATCAACTTTGTTGCTTTTATACAGCAGATTTGGGTATTGTTAGGACATGTAGAAGCATCTCTGAAGACTCATCAAAAATGAAAAACCAATAGAAAACCAGGTATAGTGACTTTATTTATATTTCCAGAAACAGCACATCATGTAACAAAACTCTTTATTTGCTATGTTTGACCATGTGTTTTTCAGAAAAAAGGAAGAACTTCTTCCCAGCAGTGGTAAATGGTAACTGGCCTGTATTTGCACCTTCTTATGGTTCTACAGCTCGCCAAGACACCTCACAACACAATCATCAACCATTTACACACACATTTACACTCTGCTCATGAGGAGCTACAGTGTAGCCACAGCTGCCCTGAGAAGCCAGGCTACTGAGCGCTAGCCTCACCAGTCCCTCCAACAACCACCACCACCAGCATATCTCTGGCTCTACCACCTACAGCAGTGTTCCTGGCCAAGATGTGCACATCCATTTGTTGAATGGACATGCAGTTTGCTTTTCTGCACCAAGGACTTGATTTCTCATTTAAAACTAGGAAACATGACTCTGCTTTCTCTCGCCACCAAAAAAACACTCATTCACTTCTATTCAGTACAATGGTTTTAAAATAAGCCCTCAACGACAGTCCGTCCAGCACATGAACAGAGTTGTAAGAACTATTGTAGTTTTAAACGTTGCATACTAAAAAATACTTTGATGACATTATACCTGATTGTTTTTCAGTTGGTTTCTTTTTGTATAGCGCTTTCAGAAGACTAACTGCTAACTAATGCTAAATAAAGCAACTGAATTTAATTAATAAGTGATAAGTAAGCTAATTCTTATTCTTGGTTAAACCTGTTTATTACTCCGTGTGATTTTTGACTCTGAGCTGACTTTTATCCCCCACATTAAAAACATTACTAAAATAGGTTTTTATCATCTCAAGAACATCGCCAGAGTCCGCCCCATTCTCTCTCGGGCCAATACGGAGACGCTGATGCATGCTTTTATCACCAGTAGAATTGGCTATTGCAATGCCCTGCTTTCTGGTCTTCCTAAAAAAAGCACTTCAGGTCTACAACTATTACAAAACTCAGCAGCTCGTGTCCTGACGAAGACCAGGAAGCGGGAGCACATCACCCCAGTTTTAGAACCACTGCATTGGCTCCCCGTATTTTTCAGGATCGATTTTAAGATACTTTTAATGGTTTTTAAGTGTCTTAATGGTCTTGGCCCGTCTTATCTCTCACAACTGCTTTTACCATATGAACCCTTGCGGTCCCTGTGCTCCTCTGGCAGGCGTCTCCTTGTCATTCCTAAAGTCAGGACACACACGGCGAGGCATCTTTTAGTTGTTACGGCCCTCGCCTCTGGAACGTGCTGCCGGAGGATCTCAGGGTCGCAGAGAACGTTCATGTTTTTAAGAACAGGCTCAAGACCCACCTTTTTAGTTTAGCTTTTAACTGATTACTATTTATTGCATTGCTTATGTCACTTATTTATTTATTTTAATTACTGTTGTGTTTCACGTTTATGTTGTTTTATTTGTATAATCACATTTTATTGGATATTTTACATCATACATTTTACATATTTTCCGTATTAGCTCTTGTGATTTTACATGTTACGTATTTTAATACTTCCAGTGTTACCTCTGTGGAGCCCTCTGCCTCGGGACCGGTGGTCGGTGGCGGAGGCTGGGGCGCTCCTTGGGTAGTGCCCAGGTAGTGGTGGGGGTTGCCACCCTCCCTCCCAGGGCGCCCTGGATTGGTGTCTTGGCTGCTGCCATGGATCTGCTGCTGTCGAGGCAGATGGCTCCCTTGATGGCATGTCTTTATTACCTGTCCAATCTGAGCTCAGCCTAGTGTTTACTGTGGTTTGTGGTTACTGAGGGGAACCCATTTTTCTTGCAATCTTTAATGAAAAAAAAGTAACAAAACAGTTATTTTTCTTGGTAATCAGTTACTTAAAAAATTGTAACTCTGTAAGTAACTAAGTAACTTTTTTGACCAAGTTATCTGTAACTATAACCAGGGGTGGACTGAATATCTGGCGCACCGGGAGCCGTCCCGGTGGGCCGACGAACCCAATGTGGGTAGGGCCGCCGGGCCGGTCTGACATTTATTAATTATTTAATTCATTCATCCATTCCTTTCGTTCGTCTTTCTCTCTCGCCCTCAGATTTCTTACAAATTGGGCTGGCCAATAGGTTACTGAGCGCTAGCAATGTGGTCTGTTTCTCATTGTCATGGGCTGACTGGTTCAGGGCGTTGGGACAGGGCTGTCAATCACAGGCAGCACAAACCAGGGTGGGCGGGACCTCATTGCTTGCCGGTGGGAGTGGTTGGACAGTGCCGCGGTCGGACTGTTGATGTGAAAATGCAGAGGTCGAAGAAACGTTTGGGTGGCGCAGAAAAGTTGCGGCGAAAAAGATTCAAGTCTCTAGAGGTGGGAGCTGCTAAGTGTTCAAAGTTGACAGACTTATTTGGTCCTGGGCCAGCCTTAGTCACCACCCCAGCAGGTGCTGCTGGTGCGCCAGGAGAAGGGGCAACGCCATGGGCGACACATAGAGTAAGTAGCATTAACACGGGGCTGGCTAGGTTACATTTTGCAACATGATGTGTGTGTTCAATAACAAGTAGAAAACGTTTTATATCTATAGCCATCATCATGTAATATGAGCTAAAGAGGCCGTGAGTGTTGGTATTTGGATTGATTTAGTTAAAATATGTATGCAGAATAGGTTGGTTTCATGTGACATCACAACATTCTAAAGAGCCCATAGTTTTAACAGTGAGTGTGACCCCCCTTTCCATCGGACTGGACCTATCAGCAGCGTGTTACTGGGCAGCACATTCTCGTGTATTCTGCTGCTTGCCCCTGCCTACTGGCCGCTTATGAGAGGTGCATCAGCCGCAAATGCAGCGCGGCAGCACCCATGCAGATCAGAAATTATCATTTTAATGCTCTGCACGGAATCCAAACTTATTATTTTACTCAACGTATGGCGATCAGACACATTTATTTATTTATTTATGAAGCAGATTTGTGGTAACAGCCCCCTGCTCTGCTCCTTTACCTGGTATTTCACAGGTCCTCCGTGGACGTGGTGGAGCGATTTAATGTTCAAACTCTGTGGATTATCATCAGAACTAACCCTAGGCAATGCAGGACGATCCAACTGATTTATCATTTGTTGCATCATGGAGGAGAAGTGTGTCGAACTGTCCCGCTGCCTGTCACTTTCCCCCTTCTGTCACAGTTTCTCCTTCTCCTGCCACCCGAGGCTGGAGGAGAAACTTGAGGGGGGGGGAGCACGACCGTGGTGTTTTTAATGCAGTTGTCCTGTTCCCAACACTTCTGATAATCACAGGCTAACATGAAGCAGAAAAAGTAAAAAAAAAAAAAAAAAAATTAATTAAACTCACCATCCATTTAGAAAAATTCAGATATTTCCATCCATTTCGTCTCCATTCTAGTTATTTTCCCTCTGGCTCCGGTGGAAAGCAGGGGTGGCTGAGGGCAACTAATTAATTTTCCCTTAAAGATGTATTCTTTATTTGTTAGCTATCACAGAATATGACTATCGTTTGTAGTATACAGGGAGGAGACGCTGAAAAATGTGCCGACTTCTATGTAGTGTCCGCGGCTAATGTAGTGGGCTGGTCTGAAGAGAAAATTCCAGGGCTGAATTTTGGTCCCAGTCCACCCTTGACTATAACTAATTACTTTTATAAAGTAACGTACCCAACACTGATTACCTGTAATAAAAAAGTGTCATGCATCATGCTTCATCACATCTCTGAAATGAGAACATTCAATCAAATGAACGAACCAGGCTAATCATGTTATTTCATGTTATTTTTTATTATAATGATCTTATTTCATTGATAATTGATTTAGTTTTTAAACCATAACTTGTTTAAGTTTTTAATTTAAAAACAATAATTTAAATATATTTAACAACCTGTTAAAAACCACTGGAATGCAGGAGATGACGTCTACTCTCTGTGGGAGACCTCCAGACCAACAATTACTGGTACTGTCATTGGTAGCAGGTTAAGTTGCTGGGGAGTGTGTGTGTGTGTGTGTGTGTGTGTGTGTGTGTGTGTGTGTGTGTGTGTGTGTGTGTGTCACTTGCTGTGTTTGCTTTGATCAGGGCATTGTTTTTTTTTCTTTTTTGGTGAAATTACAGGTGAAAGTCACAAAATGAGAATATTGTACAAAAGTTCATGTATTTCAGTAATTCAAAACTAAAGCAAATCTATGAGACTGACCTATTACATGCAAAGTCAGATATTTCAAGCCTTCACTTGTTAGAATGGGATAATTAAGGCTTGCAGTGGCTCCTTTCCCCAATTAAGGCCCTGTCCACACGTAGCCGGGGATCTGCCAAAACGTAGATATTTTTCTACGTTTTGGCCTGTCATCCACACGAAAACGGAGTTTTTTCACACGAAAACGGATCTTTTTAAAAACTCCGGCCAAAGTGAAGATCTGCGTTTTCTCCGTTTTGGGTGTCTGCGTGTGGACAGACAAAACCGGAGTTTTAAGGTCCGCAAAGTCACTTTCCGCGACAAAAAACCTTTTTCCACCCCTGACCTGCTTTCATGTGTGACTGCTTCAGTGTTAGGACCAGTTGTTTGATTAGTAGTTTAACTGCTTAACTAGCGTCGAGGTGAGCTGTAGCTACTATTGTTATTATATCATATTGTTATATATATTGTAATGTTTCGTAAGTGGTTACTTTTAATAAATAGTCAAAATAATATAAAGGTATTCATTATAATGTAATATTCCATTAAATATGGATTATCAATATTACTGAGCCTTTAACATTCGATTGATGATGAAACGAGGTACTTTGGGTACGCCAGGGAAACAACACTTAATAATTTGACACAGAGACAAAATTATATTTTATAAAAATCTATTTATTACTATATTAAAGGCAAATGATTATAAATGGTGATTCAAAGTGATATTAAATGAGACAACGAATGAACTCTGATGAAACATGACCTGGTGTGTTTTAAGAGCTTCACTAAGTGGCTCAGAAAGGTCTGTCACAGATGTCTGGGTTTCGAAAATACATCTGGCTGTTTGTTTGATGTAGTTTAACAAGTTATCAAATTACCGTATTGACCCGAATATAGAACGACCCCAATTATAAGACAGCCCCCCTTTCTAAGACTAAGCAGACCCCAGCAGACCCTGGTTGCATCTCATGGCCAGATGATATCTGAATTCAAAGGGAGCTACGACTCTTTGGGTTCTTGTGGTCACGACGTCCGGTGAACCTCACCACCGGACCCCCGGGAGCGACCTTAACAAGGGTATCGTAGACTCTGCACAATGGCATCAGATGGTTTTATGAATAATCAATAGCTTATCAAACCATACAGCCAAACATATATTACAACCCAGACATCACAATCTGTCTCAGATACTTACAAGGTTCTGCTAAAACATCTAGCTTACATTACATCATTTCAGCCATTGTCTCTTATCTGTTCAACCACCATTTCATTCATACTTTTTCATGTATCATCGTTTACTTTAGAAATATAGAATTTAATTCATTTCAAGAAACTATATCCTTGACTCTGTCTGAATTAATATGAAGTGTCTGTGTGTTCCCTGAATAGTCAAAGAACCTAAAGTAATCTAAATCAAATATTCAGATTCATATTTCATATTTATATGGAATATCACATCTTATTGATCACTTAACAAAAATGTAGCTAATCCTCACCGGCACACTAATCATTTTCTTTCCCTTTCCTCACATTGTTTAATCACAATTTTTTTTTTGTTCTCATTTTAAACATATTTTTAAATAATTTCTACAAAAAAACTTTTTATATTAAAAATGTTTTAGTTTTTGTGAAGCGCCTCATGATTTTTATCTTAAGGCGCTATTAAAAAAACTTCTTTCCTTCTTTCTTTCTTTCTTTCTTTCTCTCTCTCTCTCTCTCTTGATCATATTCTATTACTTATAAGTTTTTATCATGTTTTTTGTGAGGTGACCTTAGGTTTTGAAATGCACCTATAAATTAAATGTACTATCCACTGAACCCTCTTGTCTATGCAGGGTTGTGGGGATTAAATGTATTATTATTATTATTATTATTATTAATCAAAATAATATTATTATTATTAATTTAATTTCTACCACCTTTTGATGAATGAGGCCCCTGCTGTTCCAGTGCCTCTCACATTATCTACATGAGGCTTGTTTCACTGAACTTTTAGAAATGTTTAAAAGCGTGTATGTTCATGCATGTGTATATTGATCATAGTGTGTGTTCCCTAGGTAACCGTCGTGTAGTGTACCATATGGAGGAGGGGGAGGGGCTTCCTGATGGCATGACGATTGATGCTGAAGGTAATCTTTGGGTGGCTTGTTACAATGGAGGGAGAGTCATCAGGATCGACCCCACTACTGGTTAGTCTGACTGATTAAAGTGGTTACCTGTCTACACCTAACCTTAACTCAGAAAACCAGTTAACTCAGTCATTCACCTTAAGTCCACTAAAAATGAGTAAGTGGTTAAATTTTACCTCCCAGGTAAGAGGCTGCAGACGGTCTCTTTGCCAGTGATGAAGACTACCTCTTGTTGCTTTGGAGGACCAGACTACTCTGACCTGTATGTGACATCGGCTAGCTTGGGCCTCAGTAAATCCGAGAGGAACCAGCAACCTCTGTCTGGGAACACCTTTAGGGTGAGAGCTCCTCCCCAGCTCACCTGTTCATCAACTTTTGGAAGGTGATGGTTACTTGTTTTTGTGATTTCATGTGCAGGTGAAAGGACTGGGGGTCAAAGGCCTGCCATCACACTCATTCTCTGGATGATCTCCAGGAGCTGGAGTCTCACTTTGCCTCAGATGTCAAACTTTTAAAACGCTGATAATTTTTTTTATTGATTAATGTTTTAGTTAACTATTTGTCTAATTTATGTTTATCACTTGTGATGAATATTTAGCTGATATCATCATCAGCCAATCAGTATCTGGCGTGACAGCCATCAGCCGATGAGGTTGTAAAAATACCAGAAATTCAGAAAATGTGAGTAAAAGGCAACTGTGAATAATTTAGTGAATGATCTAATGAGACATTAGAAGATGAATGTTACTTTATTTACACAACAAACACAGGACACCATTGATCAATGCATACTCATGCACACACTCACTTCTCTCACACATGAATGCGCGCGCACATACACACACACACACACAGCATCACTACACGAGCTTCTATAAAATGTCTTTACACATAGAAAATGTTGTGCTCTTGAATTTTTTGTGACATAATTAAAAGGGAGGTGTGGGGTTTAGGTGGTGTTCTGAGAACTCTTTAGGATTTTGTGTGGCTGATTGCGAGACCACAAAACACTGCAGCAACATTACAGGTATGTTCAGGTAGACCTATAGTGTTACAAATGTATACACTCTAGATTCAAGCCACAGACCCAACGTTTTCAGTTGTATCAGTTAAACAAATAAATCTCTTAAAAATGACAGCCTGGTGTTTTCAAAGTGCCCCCAAAAAAGATAATGCGTTCAAATGCGCATCAGAAAACTAAACTTTTGCCCTAAATAGACTGACTTCGTTTTTTTAAATGCATGTAAACACGTTAGTCTGGCTTAAGGTGAACTGGTTCTAATTGTGCTGAAGCACCCATATGATGCAGCAGGAAACCGACTTCATCTGCATTTAAACGGCTTAGCTGAGCTGATATTGGTAACTTCTGAAAGTGACGAGACCACAAAAGCGGTCTTCTGATAATATCATTGCCACAAAGTTACACACCTAACGCCATCAAACAGTACAGAACATGCCAAATAAGCGTTGTTGTTGACCGTTCTTTCAGCCATTAGGCATGTCCTGTTTTAGCTTAATCTGCTTCACTCCCATCAGCGTTTGTTTACTATTTGTGTTACTATAAGCTAACCGGAAGAATACCAAAATGAAAGGGTGAATGTCACCACCTACTGTACCAGAGTGGAATGAACTTCATTTGAGAGTTTAGTTTTCTAACGTAGATGTAAACCAGGGTAAGGGCCCCCAGTTTAGATCAACTTAGATGCATTTGTGAGCACTGAGTGTTTTCCTTTTGTTTTTACCCCAGTCTGATGCTAAACTCTTCAGTCTTTGAATCAGAAAGGTCCACTTCACACCTGGGAACAAGATCCATCCTGAGTAATCGGTTGATATTCAGACAACACTAAGCGCAGGTGTTATTGTACTCTGCTTAGGGTACTTTATGAAAGCGATTGCCATCAGAGGTGGTCTCCGACGCCCCAATACACATGTATTGCGCTATGTGATCACAAAGCATCTTGATTCACTGAAAAAGACTACCTACTGACCTGCAGGACTGCCTACCCAACTGTAGGACTAGCCACTGACCTGTAGGACCACCCCTCACCTGTAGGACTAACCACTGACATGTAGGATGATCCACTCACATGAAGGACCAAGTATTGACTGTAGAACTAACCACTGACATGTAGGACCACTGCTCACCCGTAAGACCACTCTCTGGCCAGACATAACTCCTCTGTTGGACTGCTCATCAACAAAAAAGGTACTGTAGTTGGGACTGTCTATTTACCTTGTCTGAAAAACAACATCCTGGAGACAGAATGTGGTTCTACAAAACCATCAGTGAACCTGCAGATCTGATCACTGTAGATGGATTTTAAAACAAGATGTGAAACGTTGGACCTTGTGATCTGATCTCATACTACTGCAGGTACGAACCAGGCCAAAGTAACTCTCTGGGTCAGAATATCTGAGATGAGATTAGTTTTACATCCTCTGGGTGTGTCCCAGGTGTTCTCACCTGCCTGGAAAAAAAACAACCAAACACAATGAAAGGAGTTGTTAACTTCAGGAGCAGAAATGGTATCTCCAGGTTATCAAAGCTGGGAAGTTTGACCCAGTTTGGCGTTTCTAGGTGTTTATGCTTCTGCTTAATTTGTTTTCATTTTACAGTTAAACCTGGAGCTACCAGGCGGTTGGCCCTGGCTTAAAAAAGCCAGAATGTACAGTAGAACACATTTTAACTACAGGAACAAAAACCTGTACAAGATTTAGTGAAAGAGGGGGAAAAAAATCCAGAAAAACCACAAAGCCACAGTCCTACACACCCACAACCAGAAATTGGGTTTAGCTGCAGGTTACCTACTTACTGTTGAGGCATTTGGTGTTGGTACAGTTAGCCATTATTAGCCCTCAGCCCTGTGGTTTTAGCACCATGTTTGAGCTACCTGGTTTGTGAGGAGACTGAAACTAAACTCATTAAAATACAATTT
Source organism: Nothobranchius furzeri (assembly GCF_043380555.1). NCBI lineage: Eukaryota > Metazoa > Chordata > Actinopteri > Cyprinodontiformes > Nothobranchiidae > Nothobranchius > Nothobranchius furzeri. The sequence continues at coordinate 45,637,523 of NC_091754.1, read as the reverse complement.
TCTTCTGAAATTGTAGTTTTAGAATTTCCAGTCATTGTTTTCATTCAAAAAGCAACTTTCAGTGAGTCTCAGTAGTCCAGGATGATGTTTAGAAGACACCCATGTGATGTGGGCGACAAGCCAATGAAGATCTCATAACCACTTTGCATATTGTTGGTGAAATCTGTCAATTAGCTCAGAGCTGATTGGTGTTTGTAGAATTCTTCAGCATCAGTTCCTCCCTTGTGCATATTGGCCCATTTTCAACAGGACTCAAATGATTAAACTTATATTTTAATCAAACCCTGTAGGTCTGGAGGAGGGAGCAGAATATCTGGTCTAAAAAATGCACCAATAAAATAACACAAAACGTGACGTCATTAGTCCATGTTGACCAATCAGAAATGTTCAAAGTGACAGAGTGAACGAGTCAGATCACATGTTTCTCAGTAGTGCTCCTCAGAGTGGGCAGAGTCACAAAAGAAGCGAGAGCTACGTTTGGCCGATCGAGCAGTGAAGGGAACCGTCTTGAGAGCTGCAGGTAAGAAAATACAACAATCAGAAAAAGGAAACACCAATAAGAGTGTTGTTAATGTGGTGATGATTACCAGTGATGATGTCTTCAATGGCGCCATCCTTCCCTTCGTAAACATGCCGACTGTCTTTTCCTTGGCGTCGTCTGAGCTCTGTAATCAGCTCCTGCTGCTGCCTCCTCCCTTTATGTGATGGAGACTGGATGATAGAGAAGGGGTGGCGTTAAGGCTTAGACATGATGTAATCATGGCTGACACCCATCCTCCATCTTTACCCTTCTTTCCACTGGCATTGAAAGCAGTCGCTTAATGTAATAGCGGCGTTTTTACCCGCGAGCCCATTCCCAACTGGGGGCATAAGACGCAAAATGGGAGCAAAGGTGTTTCACGCAGCTGATCTTGTGATATCACAAAATCAGTGGGGAACTATACCACCTCATGTGATTTCTGAAGTCCACTCACAATAAGCAAGGAGAAAGACAGCTGCATGTCAAGAAAGGTCTGTGGTTTATTTTCTGTTCTTTACATCAACTACAGAGGTTTAAACAGGAAAGGACATACGTTTACCTGCATGTTACTTTTATTTTTTAAAGTTTCTGCACATGTATTACACTGCTTTTGTGTTTGACTTCCTGTCTGGTGCAAACTGCAGAGTTTGACATCTTTTGGAAGCGTTGCATGTAAATAATAGACTAAAAATGTAATGATAGCATCCCCTTTGCTTCTGGGGCACGTCTAAAATGTTACACTTCACTTACGGTGGAAAGGAACTCATCCACCAGAACGGCAGCTAATTGCCACATAGTACTCTTTGCTGCCGTTTCACCACGCTTTCACATGCAATGGAAAGAAGGGGTTAAGCTCAGCCGGAGCAGATGTAAACCATCTACTAGAGCCATCTAACCCAACCCTAATCCTGACAGTAACATGCTAGGTTCTGTTCAGGCATGCTCACGGCCTTCCCATGCGCAGTAATGAGTAAGTTAGTAGGTAGGTACAAGTGAGTTGTTCTACTCTAAGGTTAGGGAATCTTTGACCTCGTTATTTGTAAATAATATCTGCAGAGGTGGAAAGAGTACAAAAAATTCCTACTTAAGTACGAGTACCAATACTTTGATCATTTTTTTCTCAAGTACAAGTAAAAGTACTTGCCTAAATTTTTACTCAAGTAAAAGTAAAAAGTATCGTAAACAAAATGTACTCAAAGTAAAAGTTACTTAGTTACATTTTTGTTAGCGTAAGGATGGCTACATCCAAGTAGTGCTAAATCACAACTCCAGTTCACAATTCGCTCGTGTGCGCACACACACACACACACACACACACACACACACACACTCAAACACACACAGTTTGATGGAGGGATTTCTATCCAATCAGTGAGAACAGGACGTGCACATTGATTAGGATGGTAGGTTTCAATTGTGATTAAAATTATTTTTTATTTTGAGAAAAAATAATTGTTTAAGATGCCATCAGTGTGTGAGGTATCTCAATGTTTTCATGACAAAACTCTAACATGAGACTGTGCTCTAACCTGTCACATAATATAACAAGCCTAATGCAGTCAAACATTTCAGATGGACCGTATGACAGCTGCTAACGTTGGCCCTGCCCTACTTTACCTCTACATTACAATTCCTTTATCCGTGTCCATCCTAGAGCTCCTCTCTGACCTTCATTCTTATTTAGAGCAGCTGATTTTTAAAGTTAGCAGAGTTCATCCTTGGTAGTGGGTTCACTCACTCATTTAACCCTTCACCACTGAAATCAGTTTGTTCATTCCAGTCCTCCTAAATAATCCTCCAATCATCCAACTGGAATCCTTAAGGGTCCCGTAACGTACATCCTGTCAGAACAGGCCTTGGGAGCCCAGGTGTTACTAGAACTAATGATGTCTCCTCACCAGCGTGAGCCTCCGAACTGTGAAGGTTGGTCTCCAAACATGAACTTTAAATTCATGCATTTATCTCCTCTTGTAACACTTGAACATGTTTTAAAAGGCTTGTATCATGAGAAGTTATACCTCCCAGACCAAAGATAGGTTCAATATAAGATCAAATATTATAAACACTATAGAGACGTCATTATTTATGAAATATAAGTTATTTTTTTCCTTTTCCTGAGCCATTACTTCAGCCAAGATATAGGATACATGGATTTGATAAAACCATGCTGTCTCATGCAGCACTATATGTGCAACACACACACACACACACACACACACAAACATACACACACACACACACACACACACACACACACACACAAACACACACACACACACACACACACACACTGCAGCATGTTAGAATCTTTTGAATGACTAATTTAACTACATTGAACTGCTTTAGTAATAATTTAATCTCTTATTCTGGACTAAAATAAAGAAACAAGCTAAATCATCTCATATCTGTGGCATCAAGGATCATCTTCTGAGTTCAAACACAGGGATGGAGCACAATGTTTACACCTGAAACAGTATCAGGATGTTTTAACTCACAGAGGCCTGCAGGTCTTCTGTTTTATGAGCAAAGCGCTGATAATCCGCTTGTTATGAGCACTAAATGTTATTTTGCCGCGTCCGTGCGGAGCGGTAGGAAAACACATTTCAAACACGGAACCGAGTCTGGTTACTGAATCGAGCGGAATTCTGATGATGTCACACCGGTGCGCAAAGGTGCGGGTTCCAACCCACAGGAGAGGAGGGAGAGAGGAGGTAAACAGCGAGTTGAGGAACTGAACTGATGTCTTTGAGCAAAAGTGTACACCCCCCCACGGTTTAGACGCGGCACTCATGCAGGTGTCTCTTTCCGTTCCAACGCTGCTACACGTAATATTTTTAATTTATTAAACCTATAATTTATTTTTACTCAGTAACGGATATGATTTAAAATGTAGCGAATTACAATTCTTTTTAAAAAACATACTCAAGTAAAAGTAAAAGTACAGATTTTAAACACGACTTAAAAAGTATAAATATACAAAAAAGCTACTCAATTACAGTAACGTGAGTAAATGTAATTCGTTACTTTCCACCTTTGAATATCTGTCATACATAACAGGCATCAGGTCAAAGGTCATGATGTAAATGCACTCTGGTCTGACACTGCAACTTCCTCTAAAGCCTTTGCAGTGTCTCACCTTGGTGTCTTCCCGCTCCTGGTCCTGCTGCTCCTCTTGCTCCAGTTTCTCCAACAGCATTTGCTCCTGGCGCCGCTTCTGTTCATTTTCATCCTCCGCCACCTAAACACACAATTTCTGTTGGTTTAAGACTTTTACCACTCATCAGATCTGCAGCTAAGATTTGGTAATGGTGGGAGTAGCTTGAAGACTACAGGCAACGGCCACACACAACAGGGAGGGCCTGGGATAACTTACCCTGTAAGCTTTGATGAAACGAACATAGATGGGAAAGAAAACTGATGGTGGCATCGTTTTGGAGCTCTCCCCAAAAAACTTAACCGCATCTTCAAATGCATCCTGAAACGCGTGAGTACGTGCACGCACACACGCACAACGCGCACGCACACACACACACACACACACACACACACACACACACACACACACACACACACACACACACACACACACACACACAGAGCATTAGTGTAGTGTCATCTGTGTTTTGTAGCTGAACACCTTCATGCTGACTACCTCACCTGAGCGATGCGTGCATCTTCTTGTAGTTTGTTGAGTCTTGATTCATTCCTGCTGATAAAATCTTTTAGCGTGGCGTTGTGTGACACACTGAATTCTCTCCAGGTGAGCTCCATGCCACGTTGTAGCTCTTTCACGTCACACAGCACATTCTCCAGGCTTACTGCCATCACAGATGAACACAAGGTGAGCTTCTCACAGCGCAGGATGTTAGCGGTGCTATGACTGGCTGGTTGACTGACCTGCAGCAGCTTTATCGACGTAGTGAAGCTCGTTATAAAATGGAGACACGGCTGGATATTTATCTTGCACCACGTTGGCGATGTAATGAAGCAACGTTTGCTTCCTATCTGTTGATTTTGTTTCCAGCAGCTAAAGACAAGCAAAGGTTAGGTCAAGTGCTGAACAAACATAAAAACAGGTGCACTAAAACACAACAATGCAAATAAAATACTAAAAACAACCTTCTGATAATAACCCTTAGAACAAAGCATAAAAAGATGAAAGACTCACTAAAATCTCATGCTGAACTAAAAGCAATAACACAGGTAGAGATTTAAAACCAGAAAGGGAAGAATCCATCCTAATCTGTGTTGGCAGCGCATTCTAAAAATTCGGGACTGCCACCAAGAAAGCTCTGTCACCCCTGAGCTTCTGCTTTTTTCTCTGAACTTGCAGGAGAAGTGGGTCTGCTGACCTCAGGAACCGAGATGGAGAGTGAATAGTCAAGTGCTCAGAAGGATAACGTGGGGCAAGGCCATGTAGCCACTTAAAAAGCCAATAAAATAAATATTTGTACTGAAGAAGAAAAAGCAATATTTTTGCAAGACGAAAAATCATGAGGCGCTTCAAAAGAACAAACATTTAAAAACAAGATTCAAAGGAATATCTGCCAAAAATTTATTTGAAAAATATAAGAAATTGGAAAATTGAAAAGTTAAACAAAAAATTGAGAAGGACAAAATGAATAAAAATAAGTAATACAGGATCCCAAGGAAGGCAGAATTGGTAGACATAGCAGCATGAAAAGAAGGTAGTGAGGAAGAAGAGGATGAAGAGTTCACACCAAAGCCACCTGACCAGGTGAGTTTTCAGCTGCTTTTTAAAGGAAACCACTGAGTCCACTGATCTCAGGCTCAGGGGGAGAGAGGTCCAGAGTCTGGGGACCACAGCAGCAAATGATCCGTCACCTTTAACCTTTAGCCTGGTGCTGCACAACCAGTAGGAACTGTGAAGATCAGCAGTGTAATGTATGATAGAGCTATTCAGTGGTGGCCTGTCTATAGGGGGCGCTGCCCCACCAGTCTCAAAAGGAGAGATTTTAAAACACCTTAAAATTTTCACTGAACGGTCTATACATTAAACCAAGTATAAGCACTGTATAATCCAAAGTTCCTTTGGGGCGCAAAATCTTTACCTTAGACCCAAGCTACAACTGGTGCATCCCCCTCCAATACAAAACAAAGGAGAGACTTCAGGCACAGACTGTTGCACCTGAGGCATGCACATAAGACAGGAGTCTCCGCTCAAATCAGGACATTCAACTGTGAGCTCTCCACTGTTCAGTTTTTTCTTGGACAGAAGATGCCTGGTTAGCTTGCTGTGCTAACACCTGTGCTTTTTTGAGTTTCTCCTGTGTCCTCTTTGAGCTGATTGACACAGATCAAATCTGGATTCCGACAGGTATTACAGATTTAAACTGTACCCAAGTAACATTTTATTTGTGCTCTAATTTAATCTTTCAAAATAGTGTGATGAATAAGAATGGTACGTTGGCAAGCCCTAGTGGTGATATGTGGTTTGAGAGCATCTGCAAACTTACAAAATGAGAATTAGCTCTTCTAAATCTAAGACCATGGTCTTGATTTTGAAAATGGTAAAATGCCTTATCCAGGTCAGGGATGAGGTCCTACCTCAAGTCAGGAAGTTTAAGTACCTTGAGGGTTATGTTCACGAGTGAGGGAAAGATCAGATCAGATAGCGTTGAAGGGAGAGCTGAGCCGGAAGACGAATTACCGGTCAATGTACAGGGTGGCCCGTTTCTATGGGTACACCTTAATAAAATGGGAATGGTTGGTGATATTAACGTCCTGTTGTTGCACATTAGTATATGTGAGGGGGCAAACTTTTTAAGATGGATGGTAAGCATGGTGGCCATTTTGAAGTTGGCCATCTTGGATCCAAGTTTTGTTTATTCAATAGGAAGAGGGTCACGTGACACATCAAACTTATTGGGAGTTTCACAAGAAGAACAATGGTGTGCTTGGTTTGAATGTAACTTTATTCTTTCATGAGTTATTTACAAATTTCTCTTTGTACACAGCCACTGACTTGTCGAAGAGGTTAACGTGTGAGGAGTGGATCGAAATTGTGTTGATATCTGGTGAACGCAGTAACCGGGTCATTGCAGCAGATTTCTAAGCAAGACACCCTACAAGGCCACCCATCTCCCATGCTACAGTTAGCAAACTCCTTGATAAGTTTCGTGAAACTGGTTCATTGTTGGATTTGCCAAAATGTGGACGCATGAAAACTGTCACTAATGAAGAAACATCAGTGGCTGTCCTAGCTTCATTCAGCAAGAGCCTACAGCGTAGCACTCGCCGCATGTTACTGGAGAGTGGCATTCGTCCAACATCCCTTCGGTGGATATTAGCTACTGACAAATGGCACCCTTACAAACTCCAGCTACTGCAGTATCTCAGCGAGGATGACCCAGATCGGTGCACATAATTTGCAGAATGGGCAATACAAAAAGTGAAACAGGACCCTCAGTTCACACAGAAGATTTTGTTCAGTGATGAGGCAACTTTTATGTAAATGGTGAAGTTAAACATAACCACCGCTATTGGTCTAACACTAGCCCACATTGAATAGATCCCTTCAAGACTGTTGGAACAAAAAAAGTGATGGTATGGTGTATGGGGTACAAAGATGGTGGGGCCATTCTTCATCAATGAAATTCTCAAGGCCACTGGATATTTGAAATTGCTACATGATGATGTGTTTCCCTCTTTATGCACTGAAGCTGGCACATTTCCTGAGTTTTTCCAGCAAGATGGTGCACCACCACATTATGGGTGTCAGGTCCTACCATTCCTAGATGAACAGTTTCCTAGAAAGTGGATTGGTCGTCGTGGGCCAGTTGAATGGCCCCAAGGTCTCCCGATCTGACTCCTTAGACTTTTATCTTTGGGGTCATGTGAAGGCAGTTGTCTATGGTGTGAAGATACGAGATGAGCAGCAGCTGAAACTATGGATACTGGAAGCCTTTGCTGCCATTTCTCCTGCAGTGTTGCTATCAGTGTGTGAAGAGTGGGATAAGAGGGTTGCATTGACAATTCAACACAATGGGCAGCACATATAACCCATTTTATAAGTGGTCAGAAACTTGTAAATGACTCATGAAAGAACAAAGTTATGTTCAAATCAAGCACACCGTTGTTTTTCTTGTGAAATAAGTTTGATGTGTCACATGACCCTCTTTGATAGATAAAAACCTATTTTCACCTCACCTTGTTAATAATTTGTCTGGTGTTGTTATTTCAAACAGAGGTTCATCAATGCTTATTTACATTTAAATAAGGTGCAGAAAACCTGACCTCGCCTGAGTACTTTCTATTATGATTAGAAGCCAGACCAATGTGTTCTGCACTCGGGTGACTGTCTGTGAAGAATTTGTGTGTGTGTGCTTATCACTAACTTTGTGTGTGTGTTCCCAAATAAAGTCTCTCTCCAGCCTTGCTTGTGTTGTGAGAGGAAACTGGCTTTTGACTGGTGTGTATTATTCTCTCACCCTTTGCAAAGTATTTTGTTGTTGTTTGTCGTGGGTTGTTTACAATTTACCAAATTATCAATCTAATCCCTCTGTGTGTTTTGAACTTTCTTTGAGGCCAACTTCAAAATGGCCACCATGGTCACCACCCATCTTGAAAAGTTTGCCCCCTCACATATACTAATGTGCCACAAACAGGACGTTAAATGACCATTCCCATTTTATTAAGGCGTATCCAAAGAAATGGCCCACCCTGTACATTCCAACACCATACCATACCATTTTATTTATATGGCACATTTAAACACAGCATGTGAGCTGACCAAAGCACTGCACAAAGACTAATAATTCCAGCCCTCCTTTAAATCAGCAGCAGTTTCTCCTATTCTGAAAAAACAGGTGCAGATCCCAATTATTTTAATAACCTTCATCCAATCTCCCAAATTTTAGAAAACCCTTTGCAACACAGCTCTACACCCATCTTACCCATAATGACCTCTATGAACATTTTCAATCTGTCCCCACCACAGTACAGAGACAGCCCTCATGAAAATCACAAACAACCTTCTCTTTGCTGCTGAATCTGGTTTAATTTCCATCCTCGTTCTTCTAGATCTGAGTGCAGCTTTCAACACCATTTCGCACCCCACCCTCCTCAATAGACTTTCTTCTCTAGGTATCACTCAAACTGCCCTCAGCTGGTTTCACTCATATCTTAAGAACCACATTCAGTTTATCCAGTTAAAATCTTTTTCTGCACAACCCTCTCCAGCCAAGTATAACCTAGGGCTCTATCCTGGGACCCCTCTTCTTCACAATTTACCTTCTCTCGCTCCGTAATGTCTTCTGCAAATTTGGCATCCAGTTCCTTTGTTTTGTGAATGACACCCAGCTCTACATCTCCAGTAAACCTAATTAAACTCTCCTGCCCTCTCTCTAACTCACTGCCTCTCTGATATCAAATCTAGGTTCCCCGCAAATTTTCTCAAACTAAAGGGCAATAAAATGGAGATTCGTCTTATTGGTACCAAATCCATCATCTCTAAAACTGACAGCTTTTCTTTAACCATTGACAGTGCCAATGTCTACCCCTCTCCGGTGTGTTACACGACGTAGTTGAAAGAAGCATGATTTCCCAACTGCATTTATCTGAGGGACCATTGAAAATCCAACATCTAGTTTCACCCCGAAGCTGTGTTCCTCAGACTCCACAATGTTTAAGGGCGAAACTTGGAAGATTTTGGACAGATGATGCATGAGACAGGTTCCTAGGGTTGAAAAGAATCAACTCAGCCTTTGACTCATGAGACCACGTCTTCACACCAGCAAGGCAGTCCATGACTTGTAAGTCTGTGCTTCAATTCAATTCTGGGATTAATAAAGTATCTTTGAATTTAATTGAATTCAATTCAATTCAAAAATACTTTATTAATCCCAGGGGGAAATTGATTGTTGTAGTAGCTCAGAATAATAATAATAATCAAGTAATCAAAGAGTTATTGTATATTACAATGGCTGTTGGCAGGAAGGATCTCCAGTACTGGTCAGTGTTGCAGCGAAACTGAAGAAGCCTCTGACTGAAGTCACTCTTCCGTTGTCGGACAATCTTGTGAAGAGAATGCTCAGGGTTGTCCATAATTGTCTTGATTCTCTGGAGAATCCTTCTTTGCATTATCTCCTCCAGTGGTTCCACAGTTGTCCCCAGAACAGAACCAGCCTTTTTTATTAGGCTGTTGAGCCTTTTCAGGTCCCTGCTTCTGATGCTGCTACCCCAACAGACAATGGCTGAAGAGATTACACGCTCAACAACAGACTTGTAGAAGATCTGCAGCATCTTGCTACAGACATTGAAGGACCCAAGCGTCCTCAAGAAGTGCAGTCTGCTGTGTCCCTTCTTGTAAACGGCTTCGCTGTTCTTTCTCCAGTCCAGCCTGTTATCCAGGTGAACTCCAAGGTATTTGTATTCCTCAACCACCTCCACTTCTTCTCCCATGATGGAAACAGTGTTTGACTCCACCCTGTTTCTTCTGAAGTCTAAAATCATCTCCTTTGTTTTGTTCACGTTCAAGGTCAGATGATTGTTTCCACACCATGCCACAAATCGCTCCACCAGCTCTCTGTACTCAGTTTCCTGTCCATCTCTGATACACCCGACGACTACAAGAACATGACCCTCACAGAGCTGCCTGCTTTGTCCAGATGACAGTGGATTGGTTGAAGCAGCTGGATGATGGCATCTTCAACTCCAACTCCATGGAGATAAGCAAACTGCAGCGGGTCCTGATATGTCCTAGTTTGCTTATTCAGGTGGACCAACAGGAGTCTCTCCAGGACCTTCATGATGTGGGATGTCAGGGCAACCGGTCTGTAGTTGTCATTGACTGATGGGTGAGTTTTCTTTGGAACTGGAACAAGGCAGGATGTCTTCCACAGGACTGGAACCTTCTCCTGGGCCAGGCTGAGGTTGAAGAGGTGCTGCAGAATCCCACAGAGCTGCTCTGCACATGCCTTCAGTATGCTGGGGCTGGCACCATCTGGACCTGCAGCCTTGTTCCTGTTCAGTCTCTCCAGCTGCCTCTTCACCTGATTTCTAGAGACAGATAGGTGGGAGGGGGAGGTAAATGGGGCAGCAGCATCTCCTGACTTGGTTGGACAGATTTATAGAACCAGAAGAGTCAATGACTGCGTTAGAGGACAAAAGAGCTGGCGTGTGACAGGAAAATGTTGGATCAGAGGAGGATGGGATGTCTGATTGGCTGGGGACAGGCAAGGAGGATGCTGGGTTTGTTCCTGAACTCAACCTATTGAAGAACTTGTTCAGTTCATCTGATCTTGATCTTCAGTTGCTTCTGTATACTCCTCAATAATTCCCTCTCTCCCTCCTTGAAGGCTCTTTTTTTCTCATTTAGCAGATTCTTCAGTTCACTGGTGATCCAGGGTTTGTTATTAGCGAAGCATCTCACTGTTCTGGTGGGTTTGATGTTGTCCACACAGAAGTTTATATAGTCAGTGACAAATCCAGTCATGGCATTGATGTCCTCTTCATATCCTTGGGAGAGAGTCATCCAATCTGTGGTCTCAAAACAACCCTGCAGGGCTTCTTCAGCGTCCTGTGACCATTTTCTCTCAGTTCTTCTTGTCACAGGTTGCCTCTGAACTAGTGGTTTGTATTCTGAGCAGAGAAAAACTGATCTAATTGTCCCAAAGAATGTCTTGTTTTGGACATGTATGCATTCTTTACATTTGCATAACACAAATCCAATGTCTTGTATTCTCTGGTGGAGCAGCTGAAAAACTGTTGAAATGTTGGAAGTGTATCAGAGAGCGAGGCATGATTAAAATCACCAGATATAGCCACAAATGCATTGGGGTGCTGGGTTTGTAGCTTAGCGACAACAGAACTGATGGCATCACATGCATTTTCAGCAATAGCTGAAGGTGGAATATAAATGGTTGCCAAGACAACACTGGTGAACTCTCTTGGCAAATAATATGGGCGACAACTTACTGCCAAGAGTTCAACATCTGGGCTGCAGATATGACATTTCACTGAAACATGAACTGGATGGCACCATCTGTTGTTGACAAGCACTACCACTCCACCTCCTTTTCTTTTCCCGCTCCCCTTCAGATCTCGGTCTGCTCGTACAGTCAGGAATCCTGGCAGAGAGACGCTGGAATTGGGGATATGGTCCTGCAGCCACGTCTCAGTGAAACACATAACACTGCACTGCCAAAACTCTGGCTGAGTCCTTGAAAGGGCTTGGAGTTCCTCCATCTTGTTGGCCAGTGATCTCACATTGCCCATTATGGTCGATGGAAGAGATGGTTTGAATTTCCTCTTTCTCTGTCTCCGTTTTGCTCCCGCTCTGCAACCACTCTTCTTGCGTTTTAGCTCATTTGGGATTTGTGGCTTCACTTGAGGTATTATTTTAGCCTTTCCAATGTTAATCAGCTGCTCCCGATTGTAAACCAGCTTGTTGCCATGGTTACGCATCATAACAAATGCTCAAAAAGTGAAAAAAGGTAAAAAAAATAGCATTAAAAGTCCTCCAAGCTTCACAGCACCAGAAACAGAAAAGTAAACTGTCCAAAAAATACCGTTTTTTCTTGAGAAACTAGAAGAAAAAATGTCCAAGAAAAAGCAACACTTAAATATTGTCAACAGAGCTACTCCAACATGCAGCCACCCAGAGCAGCACAGTTCCGGAATAAAAAAAAAGTTTGACTCATTCATTGCCAGGTAGGTCTGAATGTCATCAGCATAGATGTGGTAGCTGATGCTATACCACAATTTTTCCCAAAGGGAGAAGATAGACAAATTAGGAGGGGCCCCTGGACAGAACCCCATGCCCCCCCCACCCCCACCCCACCCCCCCTCCCACCCAGTTCAGTGGAAGACAGGGGAAGGCACAGTCTCCCATCTGCATGCTGCATGATCTACATATCAAATTTGTGGAGAACCAGTCCAGTACGGTACCTGAAAGACCGACCCCTGATTCTAGATGGGCCAAAAGGATTTGGTGGTCGATCATCAGACCACCAGACCAGACTCAATGCTATGGTGCGGTCTGTGAGCAGATTGGAACACATCCAACAGTGGAGTTGTCTCTAAGTGAGTTAAAATCTGTGAATGGACTGTTTTTTCCAGTACCTTTGACAGGAATGGAACTTTAGAAATTGGATGCAAGTTATCAAAGTTAAAATAGTCCAGACCAGGCTTCTTCAAAATTGGCTGCACACCTGTTTTGTTTGAAGGCCATAGGAAACACACCGGTGAAAAGACTGGTGTTCACGATGTTCAAAATGTCTGAACCAAATGCAGAAACAAAAACATGCATCAACTTAGGCAGCAAAGAGTCCTCATGAGAGCCTTCTGGTTTCATATATTTAACCAATTTCTCAAGTTTATGGAAAAGAACCGGAACAAAGTTTGAGAGGATAAGAGGAGTTTAGTTCCACCATAGGAAACTGCCCCAGAGACAGAAAGCTATGCCTAATCGCATCAGTCTTATGAAATATTTTTTTTCTGGAGCTCAAAACACAGAGAAACTGAAGGGGTCAAACTATCAGATGAAGCCAATAACAATATAGTAAATGGCCTGTATTTGCATAGCGCCTCCCTAGGGTTCTACACCCCCACTGTTGTCTACAAAACAGCAGCAGGCTCAGCATAGTTTTCGATATCAAAAAGCAGGGCAAACTAGTTACACACACACACACACACACACACACACACACACACACACACACACACACACACACACACACACACACACACACATACACATACACACACACACACACACACACACACAGCAAGAACATTGGGGTGGAGTGGCAGGTTTTGAAGAACAGTAGGTATGGGCAGGAGCGCTCATCAAAAATTTTTGCTTGATGTGAACAGAGGAGCCGCGGGCAGCGTACAAATTTCATGAGCGATCCACTTCGCGGCGCTTCGCAGCTGATGTGTCTTGTGATAGTTACTGGGTGTATGTGTGTGTGTGTGTGTGTGTGTGTGTGTGTGTGTGTGTGTGTGTGTGTGTGTGTGTGTGTGTGTCTGCGTGCACATGTGCTTCTGTGCATGCGTGCATGAGCATTACCAGGTCCAAACTCTGTAGTTTGAATCCGTACACAGCGCCTCGCTTGCTGCTATTCATGTAGTTCCCGAGAGCCAAGATGATCTGCAAAAATGATACCAAGTGTCACTAGGGTTCAGGATTCTTCAAAAGTTCAATTGATATTGAAACCAGAGCAAAAATAAATCTAACAGAACCAACAGACTCACTTCCAGGATCTTCTTCAGCTTCTGAGAGGATTTGATTGACACTGAAGCAGCAATGATGGCGTGAAGTTGCTGGAAGAAAACAAAATAGTCAAAATGTTCCTTCTAACCCTCTCTTCCTCCCTACCTCACACTCCCTGCCTTACCGGAGTTAACATCTGGATGTTGTCTGAGAAGTTGCCCATGAAGGTCATGATAGTCATGCGCTGACTCAGCCTCTCGATGCGACTGAACTGCATCATGAATCGGTCCTCATCACTCAGAGCTTCCAGAGGCTTTCTGTCCCTCTCATATTGTCGTAGCAACTTCACCTCAGCTTCAGTTGGCAGGAAACGCATAAGACACTCAACAAAGTCAACAGGAACCGTACGGAGATCAAACCTGCACAGAAAAGATGGTAACATTCAAAACTACTTCTGAAGCTAAATGATTTCTGTTTCTGGTCCAGTTAGCCAACCAGCAGCCACCAGTAAATGTGTCTGATGGACTCCCTTCCCACAAAGCTATTAGAGGCCAAACCAGTGGACCCATTTAGATGTAACTTTGGAGTTCTTACTGGTTTCAGTGAGCGACATGTACTAGTTCACCTACGTGTGAATGGCACGGCAGATGACCTCTGAAGCCTGACCAGCCTTCCTCAGCGTGATGGCCAGGTTTTTGGCTCTGTTAGCCTCCAGTAGAGAAACTTTGGATGGAGCTTTCTGAGGAAGCTTCTGCCTGGCCAGAGTGAGGTCTACTGCTGGTCCCTGAGCCTTTGTTTTAAACAGCTCTTCAAACTCCTCCATGTCCAGGTTCTGGGAGACAAACAGGTAATCATCTTAATTAAACATTTACAAAATGGCAAACAGTCTTTATTCCAACAAAGAACATTGCATTCAATCTTGGTCCTCTAGAGCCACTGTGATTCAACAATGGAATCACCGTGATCCCTCTGTAATCACTGGCATTTACATTCTAAAAACAACCAGCATTAGGCGAAATCCGCAAAGTACTTTTTACAGGTATTATAGATGTTTGTAACATGTGCAGCTACTATTGGAGTCACACACACACACACACACACACACACACACACACACACACACACACACACACACACACACACACACGCGAGCGTGCGCATGAAAAAACACTAGAATGTCCATTTGTCAACCGTTTTATTTCTAGTATGTGAGTTGTGCCACACACTCACTCGAACGTTTCAGGCTCTTGGTAACTCTCATCATCACGTTGTAGAGAATCATGGTCATGGAACTCTGCAGAAGCCTGGTAATCACCTACTGGTTAAAATCAGGTGTGTTGGACCATGGAAAACTTGTCGAACAGAGGAATCAAACTCCGGTCCTTGAGGGCCACTCTCAGCATGTTTTAGTTGCTGCACCTTCTTTTAATCATCAGGTGACTCACAGGCTGAACAGATGATTCAAACATTGAATCGTGTGTGTTGGAACAGGCAAACACATAAAACATGCTGGATAATTGCCTTTGAGAACCTGAGTTTGAGTGCTCTTCTTTAGAAGATGAGGGTCGTGGTCTTAGAGGACCAGGGTTGGACACCACTGCCTTAAACCTTCACCAGGGAGGACTGGGGATGTGATTAATAAATCATTTCTCATTAATAAAGGTATAACTACAAATCTAAAGCTTGTTAGTTTCTTTTTTCTTGTTTGAACTGGTGAAACCCCTTTAAAGGGACACAAAACATCTTTTTCTGGAGTTACGTGGATTACTGAGCGTCTCCATTAGCCACACGTAGAAGCGCCTGCTCTTGTTTGGTTACCTGCAGGATGGACTCATCGTCAATGTCATTGAAGATGGTTCCATTGATCTGACTTGGCTTCAGCGCAACCCAGTTCAACACTGGCATCCTGAATTTGGTCTGGATTGGTTTTTTTATCTTCACAGCTGTAAATGACAGACAGACAGGGAGAGAAAGAGATATCTGAGATTCTTTCTTATTGTGAATTAAGATGACTGTGCAGAAACCAGTTCAGAAATCTGTTGTTTAAAAGAGAACAAAATGTAATTTACTGGGGGTCAGAATTCAAATACCTGTGCATCACGCTTAATTTGTCACTAAGGTCCAAGAGCCACATTAAAGTAATATCCGATACAGTGAAAATCAATTTAAACAACTTTAAACAAATACGACCAACTATAAAATTTGATCGAGCTAAACTGTTTTTAAATTCAATTATTCTGTCACACATGGAGTCACTTGTTGGTTACTGACAGGTGGAAATGATGTAAGGTCATAGATTCTATAAAAATGTAGCATTAAGGATTGGCTACATATACATTAAATGATCGATAAGATGTGATATTCCATATAAACATGAAATATCAATCTGATTGGTCTTTGAAGGTTTAATCAGAAGACTTTAGTTTCTTTGACTTATTCAAGGACCATAAACACACTTCGTATTTATTCAGACAGTCAATTATATAGTTTATAAAAATGTATTTGTTTTTATTTCCCTAAACTAATGACTATACAAGACAGGGTATGAATGAAATGATGGAATGTAATGGATGGATGATGGAATGGAAGCTAGATGTTTTAGCAAAACCTTTCTTAAGTATCTTCTTTCTTAAGTAGTTTCTTAAGAGAGAGTTTGTGGAGTCTGGGTTGTAAAATCAATTTGACTGTATGGTTTTATAAGCTAAGTAAAATGATCATGATGAATTATTTCAACAAATATATTGTGAAAAAAGATCTCTAGAGATGGAAAATGGAAAATGTAGGAGAAAAGGAGGATAAACTTCTTTAGTAAATGTTCACTGATGAGTTTTCATGTTTTTGAAATTACAAGTGAGGTCACACACACAAGTTATGTTTTCTTAAAACAGTGTTTTGACTTTAATCTGAAAATAAGTCAGTGTTTTATTTGAACTTTATTTCTCAGTGGCAATATCGCCCTCTGCTGCCCATGCCCTCTCCGCTGATCACAGTGTCCCATGAAGGCGTGCAGACTCCTTCGTCCCTGTTCATGGTTCTGGGACGAAGGAGTCTACATGCTGGACCATTCATGGGACACTGTGATAAAAGAAAGTGACGCCACCAACATTCGGAGGTTTTCCTGACGAAGACGCCAGTGACGTAGAAACATGTCAGCAAAAGTAAAAACAAACACTCATCACACTGTACAATGAAGAACTAAAGAAAATGAAATCAGAAAACAAACAGTATGAACATAACAAAGAATAAAAATCAACATGTCTGTCATTGTCTGCATCAATAACCACTCTCTCAGCTCTAGGTTTCCGCTGCATCAGATCATATACTAACTCACTCCAGAGTTTCTGCTTCTTTTTGGCTCACATCCTACCTGTGGAGCTCAACCACCATCAACAT
This sequence comes from Nothobranchius furzeri, assembly GCF_043380555.1. NCBI lineage: Eukaryota > Metazoa > Chordata > Actinopteri > Cyprinodontiformes > Nothobranchiidae > Nothobranchius > Nothobranchius furzeri. The sequence continues at coordinate 45,620,433 of NC_091754.1, read as the reverse complement.
GGATCATTATTCCTCCAACTTCAGTCTTCAGACTCAGTCTGTCTGAAACAATTTTCATTTTCAGGACATTCTTAACCCCCTCAGGATAACTCCTACTACATGTCTCTTTCCATCTATGCCTTGGCAAATAAAGTTAAACCATTTCTTAAGCTTGTAGCCTTGCTACATCTCCATCATGTCTGCTGAACACGTAGTACATCCACCTTTTTTTCTCTGCATCATGTTCACCAGCATTTCCAACATCTAGCCTTCCTACTTTCAGTTCCACAATGTTGCCTTTTCTCTTCTCGGTCTGCCTATGAGCATACCTTTCTGTTCTACCTTGTTGACTAACAGTAGTGTTCCACTGATAGCAGTCATTATTAACCTGGGTCTTGACTAATTCAGTGTGAAATCTGTTTGTGATTCACATTTTTGACTTGGCTCACGATTTACCTAAGATGCCTTTACTGACAATGCTCTACATTTGTCCAGACTGGCCCATTTGGCTTGTGACCTCTTATGGTTGCATCATTATTGATAGCACAATTTATCTAGATAGGATCTTTATTTTGGAACCTTTGGGGTCAAAAGTGCATACTATTTAAAAAACTAACTGAAATATGCCTTTAAATGATCTATTTTGTTACTGGATCATTTTTGCTTCAGAGTGAAGAAACAATAGGACCAGAAATGGTTGAACAATGGAGAACTGACAACTGGAATCAGCTGTGACTGGTTTCCAGTTACCAGGTGTTGGTGGGATGAAGTGTGTAAGGTGGTGTTTGAGTGAATATAAAATTATTTAAGGTTCAACATACAGAATAGCTTTAGAGGACCCTCTGTAGGCAGAACAGGAGAGAAGACAACATGTTAGCGTCAGAATAGGTTACTGTTATCATGGTGAACAACTGAGAATGATGCATTTTCTAACCTGCAAGCCCAGAGTTAAAGATGACTGTCGGTGAGCCCCCTGTCCCTGGTAGAGGGGGGGCCACAGGAGGAGGAGGCGGCATGGGCCCAGAGGAGAGCTCACTGGTTCGACAGGGTGGGGGAGGAGGAGGAGGTGGGGGAGGAGCAGGAGGTGGAGGAGCAGGATATGGTCCATTTGATACTGAAGGAGAAAAGACTTTTTATCTGGCAATAGTAGTAAAGAATACAAAAACAAAGTAAAGAAAGAAAACAATCTTTTATATAGCGCCTTTCGAGATAAAAATCAAGTTTCACAAAAACAAATACAAACAAACAAAAACAGGACTTAAAGTGTAAAAAGATTTCAAAAATGATGTTTAAATATGTTTAAAAGGAGAGAGAAAAGGAATAAAAAAGAGGAAAATCAATGGATCCCGGGAAAGGCGGAATAAGAACAGAATAAGGAGAGGGTGATGAAAGTCACACCAAAACCAGCTTGAACAAGTGAGTTTTCAGCTGCTTTTTAAAGGAGACCACTGAGTCCACTGATCTCAGGCTCAGGGGGAGAGAGTTCCAGTGTCTGTGGGCCACAGCAGCAGATGATCTGTCACCGTGGTCTTTAGCAGAGTTGGGAACGTTACTTTAAAAAGTAATTAGTTATAGTTACTAATTACTTTGTCAAAAAAGTAACTCAGTTACTTACCGAGTTACGAGATTATAAAAGTAACTAATTACCAAGAAAAATAACTACTTAGTTACTTTTTCATTAAAGAATGCAAGAAAAATGGGTTCCCCTCTTAATTAAACTTACTTAATTTACTATAAATTACTACAATATAGAAATATAAAGGACTAATGACTGGAACATAATAAAATGTCCAAATGTCTTTTATAAACCTGAATAATTTAAATAAATAAGCACTTAACAGGAGGAACTACTAACAGGAGCATTACACTTATCCAGACTATTAAAAGGTCACTGTGTCCAATCAGCTAACATTTAAAATTGCAAATAGAAACCCTGTAAAGGTTCCCGAGCCTTTAAATGGTCTCTCAGTCTAGTTAAATTACAGAAATAAATGTAATTTTGTTCAGTATTTTAATGTTTCCAGCTTCACATAATTGTGTGTTTTTAGTAGCATTTCTGTTGCTGCTAATCTAGTAATGGTTAAATAAATAAATAAAATCCTTTAAAATGACACTAGAAGAGGCACAAGCCTGATGGAGGACTGACATTTACTAACTTGGGTCAGACCCAACCACAGAAGAGCTGAAGCTGGGTGGTAAACACACACAGGTAGTTCTAATAACACCTGAGCTCCATGACGTCTGAGGCTGATGCATCAGTGTTACAGCGGGACTAAAGACATGATCAGAAACAGGTTACAGCTGGATGATCTAGGAAGGTGGGAGATCAGGACGTCTGAGCGGTGAACAGGTGAGCGGACCTTCGGGACGTCCCGCTGCCACGCTAAGAAGGGCACTGCTGCAGATCCACACCTGCAGCCGTAGACTATTCATCACGTCTTCCTCATTCTTCATGGCCGTGAAGCGCTTGGATGAAAACATCTACCTCTTTAGATCCTGATCAGCTGATGACAGCTTCAACACACTGCACTGCTTAATGCACGCATTTCCTTATCAGTAACGGAAACGATCGTTTTGATGAAAGAAGACGGTAATTAATTAGATTGCTCGTTACTGAAAAAAATATTTTCAACGGCGTTATTCCCATCACTGCTCTGTTGGGTCTACAGCATGCAGTGACAGTGAGAACACTGAGGGTCTCCGCCCACCCGGCCAATCATCCTCGTGGTTGTAAGTGTGTTACCGACACCTCTCTCTCCCTTGCTGCAGCTGAAGTGTGGCGGTCAGAAAGCCTCACACTGTTGCTCAACGTTCGACAAGCACATAGTAACGCACAACCTTCCGTCCCCAGTAACGGCGTTGCAACAGTGGGAAAAGTAATTAATTTGATTATTCCGTTACCTAAAAAAAAAAAAGAACGCCATTAGTAACGCAGTTATACTTAAACAGCGTTATTCCCATCACTGGTCTTTAGCCTGGTGCTGCGCAACCACTAGGCTTTGGTCACTGGACCTTAGGGACCTGCTGGGGGTGTAGGGACTAAGAAGATCATCAGTGTAAGATGGTGCTTGTCCATGTAAGGCCCTATAGACCAGAACCAGGATCTTGAAATGAACCCTGAAGTTGACTGGCAGCCAGTGAAGCTGGAGGAGAAGCGGGGTGATGTGGGTGTGTTTGGAGGACTTGGTCAGAAGCCGAGCACAGGCATTCTGAACCACCTGTAGACGGTTCAGGGAGGTTCTGCTCAGACACGTGAAAAGAGAGTTACAGTAGTCTAAGCGTGAGGAGATGAAGGTGTGGAGAACTGTCTCAAGTTCAGAGCAGGACAGAATGGGACTCAGCAATGTTCCTGAGATGGAAGAAGGAAGAGCCAACAAGAGAACTGACATGAGAATCCAGGGTGAGAGCTGGGTCAAAGGTCACGCCAAGATTCCTGACAGAGGGTTTGGTGTGAGAAGCAAGCTGACTAAGATAGTCTCTGACTTTGGGAACCAGCTTGTCTGGAGCACAGATGAGGATCTCAGTCTTATCTTCATTCAGCTGAAGAAAGCTCCCAGCCATCCAGGCTTTAATAGAGTCTAAGCAGGTGTGTAACAGCTGCAGCTTAGACATCTCATGGGGCTTAAAGGAGATGTACAGTTGGATGTCATCTGCATAAAGATGGTAGGAGATCATTTGAAGGAGCTCAGGATGTGCTGCAGAGGAAGCAGATAGAGGAAGAAGAGCAGAGGCCCCAGCACAGAACCTTGTGGGACACCATGGGTAAGGGAGGTGGTGGAGGACCTAAACTTGGAGACGGCCACAGAAAAGGAACGCTCAGAGAGATAAGAGGAGAACCACTCAAGTGCAGATCCTGATAGGCCTACCCAGTCTCTCAGCCTCGCCAGTAGCAGGTGATGATCAACAGTGTCAAAGGCTGCAGTCAGGTCCAGCAGGACCAGAACAGAACAGTCCCCTGGATCACTGTGAGTCAGAAGGTCATTGGAGACCCTAAGAAGAGCTGTTTCAGTAGAATGAGCTCTACGAAAACCTGACTGGAAGCTTTCATAGATGTTATGTTCATCAAGAGCAGCTGTGAGTTGTTTAACCACAACCTTTTCCAAGATCTTGGAGATGAACGGAAGTTTAGAGATGGGTCTGAAGCTGCTATGGAGAGAGGGGTCGAGACTCGGTTTTTAAAAAAGCGGGTGGATTACAGCGTTCTTAAAGTAAGCAGGGGCCCGACCAGATAAATAATAATAATAATAAACAATAGATATTTATAGTTTTAAGTGGGACAGGTTAGGTTAATGCTACATTACCTTCTTCACCTACATAATTAATTACAATTTACCAAGAAAGTGATGCTTTGATTGGGCGTAGATAAACACACCTGTGCCTGGCATTGGTGGAGGTGGTGGTGGAGGAGGGGGTGGAGCTGGCATGCCTGGAGCTCCACCCATTCCTGGTCCTATGCTGTGATAGGCTACTGTTTCAGGACTGCAGAAATCAAATAGCCAGTTAAAAGATGGAGGAGCTGCAGAAGAAACATCACAGAAGTTCCACTTCTCACCTGGGTGACAGGTTAGGACAGGGTGGGGGTGATGGGGAGGCAGAGTCAGCCACACCACCATCTCCTTCTCCCCGTTGTGGCTGAGGAGCTCCAGGTCCTACAGCCAGTTGGGTTTCCTGAGCCTGACGCTCCATGCGACTCTGCCGTCGGATTGTCTGGTCTTTTTCACGAACCATACGCCGTAAGGTGTGCACCTGAGAGTTGGCATTGGCATACACTTCCTGTACAGTGAACAAGTGAGGCAGTAGATAATGTGAGATTGTTGCACGAAGACTTCCTTTCCATGGAGAATATTTTTATGGTTTCCATGGTTATGTCACTGACCCGGAGTTGGTCCAGCTCTTTGTTAGTCTGCATTAGCTGTTTCTCCAGTTCCACAATCTTCAGCATTGCTTCGTTCTCCACATCCAGCAGACGCTCTGACATCTGTCGACAATAACCCCTTATTGTTTTCATGACAGTAAAAGGATTTAGAACAAGGGCTAGATGCTAGTTTAATGGTTTGGGTTGGACCTTGGGCTCAGTGGGAGACTTATCCTTAGACTAAATGGTTGATGTGAAGTGAAGGGGTTTCTTCACGAAATGTATTTTTATTCAATTGCAAACTTCACTTTTTTACACTTCTTTTTTTGTTTCTCTTGTGAAAAAATGTCCCATTCAATTCATCAACCCTGTAAAAATTAGGTTTGTTTGCTAGCTTGGTTCTTTTAGCAACGGACAAAATCATGAACTTGGGAGTGTGGATCTAGGGGTGGGTGCCTTTGAAATTTGAATCAATATTAGACCAATTCCTGGTACCTAGGAATCGATACTGGTACTTAACTGTACCAATTTTCAATACTTTTGAGTGTTTAATAATTGTTTAATCTCTTTTATATATATATATATATATATATATATATATATATATATATATATATATATATATTTTATCAATATATAGCCATGTTTGATAAATTTCACAACAAATAACAGACAACTGTTTGTATTTTATCATTGTAGTGTTGATCAAAATTCTTCAACACCTTTAACCTGAAAACCTTTAACCACAACTGTTTCTAAATGATGCAAAAATTATACCAAACTCCATGTACTCCTATTTCTCTTCTATGTCCTCTGGAATAACACTCATGAGGAGACCATGTATTATAAACTTCAAATTAAACTAAAACAAACTTTGATACCATATTATTGTTTGTATTTTAATACTGTGGGGTTTCACAGACTAAAAGCCAGCTCCATGTCTCTGTTCCTCTCATTTCACCTCTGGACAAATTGTGTGGTGGGCGGGTCCTTTTAGTTGTATAAACTGCAAATTAAACTGAAGCAAACATATTTGCTGTGAACTAAATTTACAAAAGGAATGTATCTTCATTCCTTCTGCCGTTCTTTTTCAAACAGTTGACTTTTCCTTATTGGAAGTCGGAATTTCTGTCTTCCAATAAGGAAAAGTCAAACACACCATTACATTAAGTGAAGTGGACCCAAATTTTAGAGCACTTTCTCTCTGTCATGCTGTTTGCGCTGTTTACAGTTTGCCCACAGTGACTGACGACATTACGCTCTTGCGAATGCACTGCTGTCTATCTTGGCCAATCGCTGTCTTGAAAGTTCTTGTCACGGAAGAACAGGTACCAAAACAAGGCACTGTTTCATATCACGTAAATTGGTTTTCGGTAGAGACCACAGGATTCGGCTGGTACCTAAAAAAGTAACAAACTCGGTACCTATCCCTATGTGTATCTTCCATATTGCAGACTAAGCTGTTAACCGTAGCCTTCCGTCAGCTGTATTACATGCCGTGTATCATATGAATCACTGTGAAGTCGTGTCTGTTCCTGTTGATATTTAATCATTTGATGAGACCACAAACTGTATGTGTTTTTGCCGAGAGTCTTACTGTGTTCAGACTCTCTTCCAGCTCTTCAACTCTCTCCAGAGCAGCAGTTTTTGTCTCGGCATCCTCCAGTAGTGTTCCAACATCAAACACATTGTCCAAATATGCCTGGATCTGAACTTGGAGTCTGTCACTCTCTGTGTGCTTTAATCTCTGTAAGAATATAGATGAAACAAGGTGGTTTAGGAGACAGGAAAAAAAACATTCTGATCAGTTCACAACTTCCGAAAACATGAGTGAATGACGATAAAAAAAAGGGTCTCCATTCTCATCAAGTAATAAAAAATGCAGTTCCCCCTTCATCCACTAGAGGCTATTTCCAGAAATGAGCAAGCCAAGTTCACAGCAGAAATGAACATGTTTACGGCCTGGTTCAAAAAACATTTTGGGTTTAATAAGTCTAGTCTAGCATTATGACAACTCTGAGCGAGGTGAATTATATTTTAATTAAATTATTTAGATGTAATTACAGCTTGAAATTGTGAATAATTAGTAAATTGCCTGTATTTGATAAAGCGCCTTCTAGAGTCCTAGAACCCCTCAAGGCGCTTTATAACACAATCAGTCATTCACACACATTCACACACTTTCACACACATTCACACACAAGTGGGAATGGGCTACAATGTAGCCACAGCTGCTCTGGGGAGGCGAGACAGCATTCTCTGGTCAGAGTCGGGATCGAACATGATGCAACCTTCTGATTACTGGAAAAACGCTCTCCACCTCCTGAGCTACTGTCCCATGACTTAACAGCACATGACTTAACTGACGAAATCTCCACGATCTTTAAAAATTAAATGATGGAACTGGATTGCAATGTGGATTGAGATGTTAACCATGCATATGAAAGATTTTCGTCTAGGCTGTGCAAAAGGTTCAGTGAGTTATCCTGAGTGTTTTTTTCATTGTGCAGGTTGAAGTGAGCTGACGGGATGCCAGCAGGAGAACGTGTTGTTGGGGCAGGGCCAGATAAGGAATGGCGATGGTGGGGGCAGGGCCGGGTGGGGAACTTGCACTGGTTGGCTTGGAACCAATCCCCCACAATGCGGGACAGAAATTGAGTGCAATACGGAAGACAAATAAATTGCAGTTCCACCCTCATCAGCTGGGGACTGGTGTCAGAAGCGAGCAAATCTCATTGACTCCCATGTTAAAAATACCAATTTCACAGCAGAAATAAACATGTTTACAGCCTGGTACCAAAACATGTTTTTGTTTTAAATGATCTAGTTTACACTCATGACAACTCTGAGGGGTGAAGTTTTTTCTCATTCTTCTGTTTAAGTGTATTAAAAGCCTAAAATTCTGTATAATTAATGAGCATCAGACCCACATGACCACAGAGCTAGCTCTGTGGAAAGGCCTCAGTAGAGCCTCGACCTCGCCTGAAAACTGGTCCGTCATTTTCAGTCTCTCAACTTAGACCATTAGCTGTGCCATTTGTGCATTCTTTTTTGGATATTATGTGTGCAATTGTTGGACAAAATGACTTGCTGTGGCATTAATTGCAATAATAGAGCGTCCAAGGAGTCTCCACTTCATTTTTTTCGGTAAGTAAAATTATATTTATGTATTTTAGGTCACTGCCGAGCTGAGCTTAGATTTTAACATGTACTGTTTAACCATGAAATTTAAATGTAATAGGGTAAAACCCAGTGCATTTAACATAATGCTGCACTTTAGAAAATGGGTTGAAATATAACATGTTGTTGGAGCTGGGTTCCGACTATCGGCTTGTGGAGCTCTCGGGAAACCAATGTTTTCCACCCGTTTCTCCCCTCCCCGCAGCTCGGCGCATCTCTGTCTGATCGCGGCTTCTATCTGCTGTGCAGGCTGCCGGCTTGTGGAGCTCTGGGATGGAAACCTTTCCACCCGGTTCCCCCCAGCGGCAGCTCTGCGCATCTCAGATCGCAGCGGCGCTTGGCTGCTGTGCGGCTGCCGGCTTGTGGAGCTCTCTGGAGACCTCTGTGTTCCACCCAGTTTTACCCAGCGGTCAGCCCGGCGTATCTCTGACTCAGAAGCTCTGGTGTTGTGCACAGTTAACTCCGGTTGTAGCTAGGTTGCTACCTCCGTTAGCTTAGCTCCCACCTCCGTGTTAGCTTTGGGTTAGCTTCAGGTTAGCTTGTAGCTAGTTCGACCGGGTGTCGTCAGTTGATCCCAGCCTTACAGCCCCACCCTCAGCTCCACCTCTCTTCCCTTTTGTGGAATTGTCTGGGCTTGACGGATCCTGTGACACGGTCAAAATGGCGGTGGTGGCCACCTCCCATTTTTCTTCAAAAACGTGTTTTGGAGCCTATGGAAACCCATTGTCCATATACACGTATATGTCGATGCTTGGAACCCGTTAATAACTGCTTGCAATTCTAGTTTATATTGTGTCTATAACGCCAAATCATGACAAGAGCCATCTCAAGACACTTCCAAAGTAAACATTCCAATACAGTTCAGTTCATTAAGCCTATCAATTCAGTTCAGTGAGTAAAGCCTACTGGTTGTGCAGCGCACCAGTTTAAAATCCAAAGGTGACAGATAATTTTCTGTGGTGGCCCCCAGACTCTGGAACTCTCCCACTGAGATTGAAGGACTTGGGGGTCTCCTATAAAAAGACGATAAAAACTAATTTGTTCAGGCTGGCTTTTGTGTGATCTCCTGTTCATCCTGCTCTTCCTCAGTAAATTTTCTTCATGCTACCATTTCCAGTACTGGGCAAGTTATTAAACAACTGTAATGTACTTTTTATTTCTTTTTACACTCATTTTAAAGCAATCTGTCTCCTCTCAATTCTCCAGACAAACTGCTGCCTGGATTTCCCACTTTTTCCACATCATGACCCACTTTTGAACTAAGCATTTCGAGGATCTACCCCTCACAAAAGTCACAAAATATGCACTGCATGCCTGCAGCAGTGAGGTGTAAGCACTGGCACACAGATTCTGAGCTCCACTCAGGCAAAGCGCGTCAGGCACAAATAAGAGAAAAAGTACCAGAGAATATGACTGGACATTTTTTATTTTTGGTGGTGTGACTTTGTGGTTCACCACATGATCACCACTCTGCTGCTCTCTGCTCAAAAAAAGTGCTGGTGCGTTGAGAGCCCATAGAAATAATATAATATAGGTGGAAAATGGATAAAGTCTTCTGTACGGCTTCAAGGAGATTCTGGTCCACCATCCAGCGCCTCAGGAGGAGAAAGCAGTGCGCTACCAACACTGTTTATAGTGGGGACGGTGTGCTGCTGACCTCTACTTGGGACGTTGTGGATTGGTGGGCAGAATACTTTGAAGACCTCCTCAATCCCACCGGTTTCAATGAGGAAGCAGAGTCTGGTGACTTTGAGTTGGGCTCTTAAATCTCTGGTGCTGAGGTCACTGAGGTGGTTACAAAGCTCCTCTGTGGCAAGGCTACAGGGGTGGATGAGATCCGTCCGGAGTTTCTCAAGGCTCTGGATGTTGTGGGGTTGTGTGGCTGACGCGGCTCTGCAATATTGCGTGGACATCGGGGGCAGTTCCACTGGCCTGGCCGACCGGGGTGGTTTTCCCCCATTTAAAAAGGGGGATCGTTGGGTGTGGTCCTACTACAGGGGATCACACTTCTGAGCCTCCATGGTATGGTCTATTCAGGGGTTCTGGAGAGGAGGGTCCATTGTATTGTCAAACCTCTGATTCAAGAGGAGCAATGTGGTTTTTGTCCTGGCTGTGGAACACGGGACCAGCTCTATACCCTTAGGGGGATCCAGGAGGGTGCGTGGGAATTCAGCCAACCAATCTTCATGTGTTTTGTGGATTTGGAAAAAGCGTTTGACCGTGTTCCTCAGGGGGCTCTGTGGGGGGTACTCCGGGAGTATGGGGTACCAGGCCCTCTGATAAGGGCTGTTAGGTCCCTGTAGGACCGGTGTCAGAGCTTGGTCCACATTGGTGGCAGTAAGTCGATCTCGTTCCCAGTGACAGTTGGACACCACCAAGGCTGCCCTTTGTCACCGATTCTGTTCATTACTTTTATAGACAAGATTTCTAGGAGCAGCCAAGGTGTTGAGGGCATCCATTTTGGTGGCCTGAGGATTGGGGATCTGCTTTTTGCAGATGATGTGGTCCTGTTGGCTTCATCAGAACGTGATCTTTGGCTTTTGCTGGAGCGGTTCGCAGCCGAGTGTGAAGCACCTGGGATGATAATCAGCTCCTCTAAATCTGAGACCATGGTCTTGATTCGGAAAAGGGTAGAATGCCTTCTCCGGGTCAGGGACGAGGTCCTGCCCCAAGTGGAGGAGTTGAAGTATCTCAGGGTCTTGTTCATGAGTGTCGGAAAGCTGGAGTGCGAGGTCGATTGGTGCTGCGTCTGCAGTGATGTGGGCATTGTACTGGTCTACCGTGATGAAGAGAGAGCTGAGCCAGAAGGTGAAGCTCTCAATTTACTGGTCAATCTACGTTCCTACCCTTGCCTATGGCCACAAGCTTTGGGTAGTGACTGAAAGAACGAGATTGCGGATATAAGTGGCCGGAATACGTTTTCTCCGCAGAGTGGCTGGACTCTCCCTTAGAGATAGGGTGAGAAACTTGGCTATCCGGGAGGGGACCAGAGTAGACCCGCTGCTCCTCCACATCGAGAGGAGCCAGTTGAGGTGGCTCGGGCATCTGGTCAGGATGCCTCCTGGATGCCTCCCTGGTGAGGTTTTCTGGGCACGTCCAACCGGGAGGAGACCTAATGGGAGACCCAAGACACGTTGAAGGAACTATGTCTCTCACCTGGCCAGGGAATGCCTTGGGATTCCCCAGAAAAGCTAGTCAAAGTGGCTGGGGAGAGGAGAGTCTGGGCCTCTCGACTTAGGCTGCTGCCGCTGTGACCCAACTTCGGATAAGTGGAAGAAATATTGATGGACGGATGGAGGTGGAAACTGGACCTTTTTTCTGACTCTCCTGTATATAGAACCCTGATGAAAACCCACATTTTTATTCTGGGTAAAAAAGTTAATTGAAAAGCGCATTACTGATATTTGTACTGAGTAAAAACTGGCCAACTTTCTTCTTGTAATGCCTTACATTACTGCATTACAGCAAAAAAGCAATACATTACAGTAATTAATTACTTTTCCTACATTTCCTCTCCACTGTCATTGCATGCTTGCTTAGTATGAGGATTGCTGTACTCTGACACTAGTCAGTGACTCGATGCGACCTGCTGGGTTCCTTATATTGGAAACCTTTTACTGATTGGCTTAATGAAGCGACCTGTATTGGAATGTTCACTTTGTGAAGGTCCTTGAGACGACTCTGGTCCCGATTTGCAGCTATAGAAATAAACTTCAATTGAATTGAATTTTTGTAAATTTTTACTCCAAGAACTGGCTGTTTCTGTCAATTCTGTATTTCCCTGTCTCCCTTATTTACTGCTCCTTATTTGCTTTTGCGATCCACTAATTGTGTTTTCTTTAACAAAGTTCATTAGTTGTCCAATTTCCTCCATCAAGTTAAGTAGCATATGTTTTTTTATTTTATTTCCAACTCTGTTTGTCTAACGTGAAATTCTGCTTTTTATTTCCTTCACCTCCTACTCAACTCTGTTATTTACTTTTTTGGGTGAAATTCTCCACTTGTTTTTGCTATTCATTGTGTTCCCTTAGCTTGTGTTGAAGCCTAGGCAAGGTTCACCTGGATAAAAGTCATCTGGATCAGAGTTGATGGATTGTCTGACTGAATTGTCATCCCAGTCCACCCCTGTTGGTAAGATTTAAATACCTGTACAAAGGGGCCTACACCTACACATGAGTCAAATGAAGGTCAGAGGTCATGACACTGGCTATGATTAGTTGTTACCTCCAGGTGATCCTCCAGGTTAAGCTTGGTGAAGTCATATTGCAGATGGACTCTGAAGTTCATGTCCTCCACTGAGTGCACCACAATGTTAATGAACTGCATGCAGGCAACCTGAAAAGTTTCCATGGCAAAAGAAAAGGTGTTAGTAACCTGACTATTCTGTGAATGTGTCTCTTTTGAGAAGATAAAAGTTTACTACAACCCCTTACCAAAATGTGCTGTAAGGGTTATACATTAAGTAAATTGCTTGTATTTGATATAGTGCCTTCTAGAGCCCTGGAACCCCCAAGACACTTTACAATACAACCAATCATTCACCCATTCACACACACATTCACACACTGGTGGGGATGAGATACATTGTGGCCGCAGCTGCCCTGGGAGGCGAGGCTGCCGAGCACTGGCGCCACCGGTCCCTCAGACCACCACCAGCAGGCAGCGTGGGTTACCGTATTTTCCGGACTATAAGCCGCTACTTTTTCCCCACGCTTTGAACCGTGCGGCTTATAATGAGGTGCGGCTTTACTGAAGATTTTCCTTCACCTGCAGGGGGCGCTTTAGCAGAAAGTGAAACAGGTGGAAGTCAAAAGTGGAAATGGAAGAAAGTGCTCATTTTAATTTAGCACACGCAAGAAGCCGGCACGACGAAGAATGTTTTTCAAATCCATACCCCCTCATCATGGTAACTACATGTATGAGTTCATAATGATGCCGCATTTAAGTTGAAGGCCATCGATCTGGCAGTAAAGGAGGGAAACAGTGCTGCTGCACGTAAGCTTGGCATGAATGAATCCATGGTTCGGCGCTGGAGACGGCAGCGGGAAGAACTCATTCAAGCCAGCTTCACTCGGGGATGATGACAGCAACACGGACAGCGACACTGACATCGCCACAGAAAAGGTATGTGACGAAGCTCTTCTGAGGCCGTTCAACTCCGACACTGAAGAAGAGGACTTTAATGGCTTTAGTGCGCAAGAGGAAGATGAGAGCGAATGACTTCTTCTGGTAGGCAAGTGTGTTTTATTTACTAACCAGCCATGTTTTGTGTGCAGTTTTTATTTTCTAATCATCCAGGGCTTATTGATGCTGTGTCAGCGCTGTTCTTTTCTTCTAAACAAGCAAATTACCGGTAATAACGTGTCAGTTCTGTTTTTATTTTATAACCATCCAGAAATATGAATGCTATCAGTGCTGTTTTCTTTTCTAAACTTGCAGGCACGTTCACCCGTGTTTAAAATTTGTTTAGTTGAATTAAAACAACAACGAAAAACCTCCGTGTAGCGTCGTTCTG